>NC_091214.1:11205863-11218910 GCF_040958095.1 Procambarus clarkii
GTCCCTCTCATATCTCCTCTCTACCTTCTTTTCTCTAGTGTCGTAAGGTTCAGTTCCTTCAGACGCTCTTCATATCCCATACCTCGTAACTCTGGGAAAAGCCTCGACGCAAACCTCTGAACCTTCTCCAGTTTCTTTGTGTTTCTTCAGGTGGGGGTTCCATGATGGCACGGCATACTCTAAGACGGGTCTCACGTAGGCAGTGTAAAGCACCCTAAAAGCCTCCTCATTTAGGTTTCTGAATGAAGTTCTAATTTTCGCCAGTGTAGAGTACGCTGCTGTCGTTATCCTATTTAAATGTGCCTCAGGAGTTAGATTAGGTGTCACATCCACTCCCAGGTCTCTTTCTCGAATCGTTACAGGTAGGCTGTTCCCCTTCATTGTGTACTGTCCCTTTGGTCTCCTATCACCTGATCCCATTTACATAACTTTACATTTACTGGTTTTAAACTCCAGTAGCCATTTCCCTGACCATCTCTGCAACCTGTTTAAGTCCTCTTGGAGGATCCTACAATCCTCGTCAGTCACAACTCTTCTCATTAATTTTGCGTCATCCGCAAACATTGACATGTATGATTACACTCCTGTAAACATATCATTTACGTAAATTAGAAAGAGGATTGATCCCAGCACCGATCCTTGAGGTACTCCACTTGTTACTGTTCGCCAGCCGACTTCTCGCCCCTTACCATTACCCTCTGGCTCCTTCCTGTTAGGTAGTTCTTCACCCATACTAGGGCCTTTCCGCTTAATCCTGCCTACCTCTCAAGTTTGTATAGCAGTCTCATGTGCGGTACTGTTTCAAAGGCCTTTTGGCAGTCAAGAAATATGCAGTCTGCCCAGCCTTCTCTGTCCTGCCTTATCCTTGTTACTTTATCATAGAATTCTAAAAGGTTTGTTAGGCATGATTTCCCTGTCCAGAACCCATGTTGGTGCTTGTTTACAACCCCAATGCTCTCCAGGTGCTCAACAAGTCTTAGCCTAATTATTCTTTCAAGTATTTTGCAGGGGATGCTTGTCAGTGATACGGGTCTGTAGTTAAATGCCTCCTCCCTATCACCTTTCTTGAAAATCGGTACGACATTTGCCTCCTTCCAGCAACTGGGCAATTCTCCCGACATAAGTGACTTATTAAAGATCGTTGCCAGAGGCACGCTGAGAGCCTGCGCTGCCTCTTTAAGTATTTACGGTGATACTTTGTCTGGTCCAACAGCTTTATTTGCATCCAGTGTTGTGAACTGTTTCATTACCACCTCTGCTGTCACCTCTATATCTGATAGTCTTTCATCTAGGGTAATCGCTTCTAACAAAGGGAGCTGCTCAGGCTCGGTTGTGAACACTCCATGGAAATTTGCATTCAGTACCTCGCAGATTTCCTTGTCGCTTTCTGTATATGCCCCTTCTGTTTTCCTCAGTCTTGTTACTTGGTCATTTACCGACATCTTCCTTCTTATATTGCTATGTTGTAATTTAGGTTGCTTTTTCGCTTTGACTGCAATATCATCTCATAATTTCTTTCCGACACTCGTCTTATGTTAATGTAATCATTCCTAGCTCTGTTACATCTAATCCTGTTGTCCTCTGTCTTTTGTCTTCTGTACTTCCTCTACTCCCTCCTGCTTCTCACCTTTGCTTCCTGACACTGTCTATTAAATCATGGGTTATTATATTCCCTCCTGCCTTTTTCCTTTATTGTTGGAATAAATCTCTCATCAGCCTCCATGCATTTCAATATGACTTGGTTCATCATACCTTGCACTGTTTTTCCTCTAAAGTTCTTCCTCCCACTGCACTTCTCCCAGGTAGTCCCTTATCCTTCTGTAGTCCCCTTTTCTTTAATCAAGTCTCCTTTCCCGGACCTCTTGTCCTTTGGTCACAATTTTAAGCTCCATCATGTAGTCAAAGACTAGGACACAATGGTCACTGGCTCCTAGTGGTATTTCATGTTCCAACTGCTCGATGTCTTCTACATTCTGGGTGAAAATGAGATCTAATAGGCTGGGCGTATCCCCTCCTCTTTCCCTAGTATCTTCCTTCACATGCTGTGTTAGGAAATTCCTGTCAATAACGTCTACCAGCTTCGCTCCCCAGGTCTCCTCCCCGCCATGGGGATTCCTCGTTTCCCAATCTATCTCTCCATGATTTAGGTCCCCCATGACCAGCAGCTTCGCTCTCATTTTATGCGCTATAGTTGCTGCCCTCTGCAGTTCATCTATACATGTCTTGTTGCTGTCCTCGTACTCCTGCCTGGGCCTTCTACTGTTTGGTGGGGGATTGTAGAGTATCAAGATTACAATCTTCTTCCCATCCACTGTCAGAGTTCCATGTATGAAGCTGTGTGTGTGTGTGTGTGTGTGTGTGTGTACTCACCTAGTTGTGTTCGGGGGTTGAGCTCTGGCTCTTTGGTCCCGCCTCTCAACTGTCAATCAACAGGTGTACAGGTTCCTGAGCCTATTGGGCTCTATCATATCTACACTTGAAACTGTGTATGGAGTCAGCCTCCACCACATCACCCCCTAATGCATTCCATTTGTCAACCACTCTGACACTAAGAAAGTTCTTTCGAATATCTCTGTGGCTCATTTGGGCACTCAGTTTCCACCTGTGTCCCCTAGTGCGTGTAACCCTTGTGTTAAACAGCCTGTCTTTATCAACCCTGTCGATTCCCTTGAGGATCTTGAATGTGGTGATCATATCCCCCCTAACTCTTCTGTCTTCCAACGAAGTGCGGTTTAATTCCCGTAGTCTCTCTTCGTAGCTCATACCTCTCAGCTCGGGTACTAGTCTGGTGGCAAACCTTTGAACCTTTTCCATTTTAGCCTTATGCTTGACTAGATATGGACTCCATGCTGGTGCCGCATACTCCAGGATTGGTCTGACATATGTGGTATCTAACGTTCTGAAAGATTCCTTACACAAGTTTTTAAAGGCCGTTCTTATGTTAGCCAACCTGGCATATGCTGCTGATGTTATCCTCTTGATATGAGCTTCAGGGGACAGGTCTGGCATGATATCAACCAGATACTCAAACACGAGTACACTGTGTCACTTATTCATCCTGGAGGCTCGAAATTTGCCATTTTCCTTATGTCGGAGTCGTTCAGAGTGAAGACTAGGTAGTCTCTCGCTGGTTCATCAGTTCCTCTCATCCTTGTGGATTCCCTGACATGCTGACTTAAAAAGTTTCTTGTCGCCACCTCCAATAGTTTGGCTCTCCATGTATCCTCACCTCCATGTAGTTCCTTCTTCTCCCAGTCTATCCTGTGATTGAAGTCCCCCATGATCAGATGGAATCTATTTCTACAGGCATCAGAGGCTGCTTTCTCAGTTATAGTGTTAACTGCCATGTTGTTGTTGTCATACTCTTGCCTGGGTCTTCTGCTATTTGGTGAAGGGTTATATATCACTACTGCTACTTTTTTGTCCTCCCATTGTAATGGTGTCTGTTATGTAGTCTCTGAATCACTCGCAGCCGTGGATAACCACCTCCTTGAAACTCAATTCCTTTCTCTTTAGTATGGCCTCTCCACCTCCTCTGCTTCTTTTCTTCCCTTTCCTTGTTACAGTGTAGTCCTGGGGAAACACTGCATTCGTTCTGATTCTTGAGAGTTTTGATTCTGCGAGTCCGATTACATCTGGATTCACTTGCCTTGCTTGTAATGTAATTGAAAATTAAATAATGTAATTTAATTGCAAATTAAATGTAATCCCATTTATGTGCGAGTACATCACGCTGAAACTGACTCTTTTGTCGCTTCTCAGTTTCTATTCCTTCCCCTGAAGCAGTTAAACAGGGAGGGACCAGGATGGGAGGGCGTATGCAGGGGGACCTGGGGTGTACGGGGGCTGGGAGGATCTGGTATTGGGAGGATGGTGTAGTAGGGAGAGCTTGGGGGGCGGGGGGTTGGGAGGCAGGGGGAGGGTGAGAGGGGGAGGATAGAGGGGCTTGGGAGAGTGGGAGAAGGGAGGCTTTGGGGGGGGGGGGGGTATGGGAGGGTGGGCGTTCTTGGGGGTTGGGGTGCTTTGGGGGGGGGGGGGCAGAAGAGGAAGCAGGGCTTAAGGGGAATGAGGTTAGCGGAAAAGGAGGGCTGAGGGGGATGAGGAAGAAGGGAGGTCTTAGTGGAGTTGGGGAGAAGGGAGGGTTCAGAGGGGTGGGGTATACTGAAGGGTTTAGGGGGGTGGGGGGACAATGGAGGGCTTGGGGTTGGGGAGAAGGTAGGGCATGTGTGATTAGGGAGGACTTGGGGGGGGGAGATGGGGGATCCTGGGTAGGTGGGAGAGGGTGCCCTAGGTGTGCACCTTGGGCACATCTTTTGGGTGGAGAGTTGGGGGTAGTGCTTCTCTCACTGTGTCTGTGGAACTGCTTGTGGAGGGTTCCCCACTTCCCTCTGGGATTGTAGGGCTTGGGGTTGTGGCTCAGATTCCTTTCTTTCTCCCTGCGTTCCCTCCTCGTGGCTGCTGTGCTCATTCTCTTGTCCCATGTCGTATCCCTCTGCAGGAATACTTTTTTTGAACTTCGATACATTTGCTAGTCCACTCTTCCTTGCTAACAGTTCCTCTTTTGTTCTCTCGCTCGTGAATACCACCTTTATTAATCGGTTTCTGTCCTTGTTGTACTGTCCGAACCTGAAAACCTTTTCAATATTCTGCCCAGCTGTCTTCATCTTTACCCTTTAAGGGTCTCATTAATTTCATTTTTGTCCTTATCTCTCCACTACGTTGGACTGGGTCCTGTTTGCTCCTTAATGCCTACTATTACTACTGCTCTTTTTAGCTCTATCAGCTGGCTGATAGAGCTAAAAGCACTATAGCTGCTTCTAGAGAAGAAGCCACTTCCATGGCAACTTTCCTAACTGCAGACCTTGTTGCTTCAGGGCTCTCTTTAAACAGTTCTGCAAATGAGGGTTGTTTTGTAGTAGTCCTCTCAACAGGAGCATCACCATCTCCCTGAGGGATGGTTTGTGTCTCGTATTGTGGAGGAGTCTCCTTCAGGCTTCTTATCTCCTCCTTTGCTGCCCTTAGTTCATCCTGCAGGTTGGTTACTGTCTCCCTCATTACCCTCAGTCCTTCACTGAAATCATTCCACATTTGCTGGAATGTTACCCTAATCCCGGCTTCCTGTTCTTCCCCTTCCTCTGAGTTTGATCCTGCCATGTTTGTCTCCCTGCGGTTGCCTCCCCAAGTTTGTCTCCCTGTCATGTTTTGCCCTATGAGAGAGAGAGAGAGAGAGAGAGAGAGAGAGAGAGAGAGAGAGAGAGAGAGAGAGAGATGAGGAAAAGAGTGAAGGGTGAGATAGGGTGTGTGTTTGAGTGCGTTTGCATACTTACCTAGTTGTGCTTGTGGGGGTTGAGCTCTGGCTCTTTGGTCTCGCCTCTCAACTGTCAATCAACTGGTGTACAGGGTCTGAGCCTACTGGGCTCTATCATATATACACTTGAAACTGTGTATGGAGTCAGCCTCCACTACACCACTTCCTAATGCATTCCATTTGTTTACTACTCAAGCACTGGAAAAAATTCTTTCTAATGTGTCTATGGCTCATTTGGGCACTCAGTTTCCACCAGTACCCTGGTGCATGTGCTCATGGTGTTAAGTAGTCTGTCTTTATCTACCCTATCAATTCCTCAGAGAATCTTTTATGTGGTGATCATGTCCCCCTAACTCTTGTGTTTCCCAGTGATGTGAGGTTTAATTCCTTTAGTTTCTCCTCGTAGCACACACCCCTAATTTCGGGTACTAGTCTGGTGGCAAACCTTTTGAACCTTTCCCTGCTTACTCTTATGCTTAACTAGATACAGACTCCATGCTGAAGCTGCATACTCCAGAATTGGTCTGACATATGTGGTATACAAAGTTCTGAATGATTCCTTACGCAAGTTTCTAAAGGCCGTTCTTATGTTGGCCGACCGGGCATATGCCGCTGATGTTATCGTTTTGATATGAGCTTCTGGGGACAGGTCTGGCGTGATATCAACCCCCAGGTCTTTCTCTCTTTTACTCGAAGTATTTCATCTCAAATGATATCTTGTATCTGGTCTCCTGCTCCCTACTCCTATCTTCATTACATTACCTTTGCTTGGGGTTAAACTCTAACAATCACCTGTTCAACCATTCCTGCAGCTTGTCCAGGTCTTCTTGAAGCCTCAAGCTGTCCTCCTCCTCCTGTCTTAATCCTTTTCATAATTTTGGCATCGTCAGCAAACATTGAGAGGAATGAGTCTATACCCTCTGGGAGATATTTTACGTATTTCAGAAGCAGGATAGTTCTGGGTACAGAGCCCTGTGGGACTCCACTGGTGACTTCACGCCAGTCTGAGGCCTCACCTCTCACTGTAACTCTCTGCTTCATGTTGCTTAGGTACTCCCTTACCTAGTGGAGCGCCCTACCAGTTACTCCTGCCTGTTTCTCCAGCTTATTCATCAGCCTCTTATGGGGTACTGTGTCAAAGGCTTTCTGACAGTCCAAGAAAATGCAGTTTGCCTATCCTTCTCTTTTTTGCTTAATCTTTGTCATCTGATCGTTGAATTCTATTAAGCCTGTAAGGCAAGATTTACCCTCTCTGAACCCATGTTGATGGGTTGTCATGAAGTCCCTTTTCTCCAGAGGTGTTACTAGGTTTTTCTCATGATCTTCTCCATCACCTTGCATGGTATACAAGTTAAGGACTCTGGCCTGTAGTTCAGTGCCTCTTGCCTGTCACCCTTCTTGTATATTGGGACTACATTAGCCATCTTCCATATTTCTGGTAGGTCTCCAGAATCCAGTGACCTACTATACACTATGGAGAGTGGCAAGCAAAGTGCTTCTGCACACTTTCAATGCCCCATGGCGAGATTTCGTCTGGGCCAACAGCCTTTCTCACGTCCAGATAAAACAGATTCATCTTGACTTCATCCTGTAATTTCGAATCCTTCCAAGACCGCCTGGTTCACTGGCACCTCTCATAGTGCATGGACCTCACTTTGTTCTATTGTGAAGACCTCTTGGAACCTCTTGTTGAGTTCTTCACACACCTCTGTCATTCTCTGTGTACCTGTCCTCGCCTGTTCTAAGTTTCATCACCTGTTCCTTCAATGTTGTTTTCCTCCTGATGTGACTGTGGAGTAGCGTTGGTTCGGTCTTGGCTATATAATTATCATTATTTTCTCAGCCTCTCTTCTCACACTAACATACTCATTTCTGGTTCTCTGGTATCTTTCTTTGCTTTCAGGTGTTCTGCTTTCTGCTGTTATTTTGGAAGTTTCCCCACGCCCTTTTGTTCAGTTCCTTTGCTTCCATGCATGCCCTATTAAACTATGGTTTCTTTTGTCTCGTTTTTTTCCTTTTCGGGCCGGGATAAACCAGTTTACTGCCTCCTAATACTTTTGGGTGACATTGTCCATGTGTTAGTTCTGAGTTCTGTGTCCCATGGTATATATCCCTTAGGAATGTTCTCATCCCCTCATAATTTCCCTTTCGGTATGCCAGCCCATATTTTCCAGGTTCTTTTTTGTGGAAGATAAATCCTAGCTCTACGAGGTACTCAAAGATCAATACACTGATCACTCATTCCCATGGAGGCTTCCAACTTGACTTCCCTTATATCCGACTCATTTAGGGTAAATATCAGATCAAGCATTGTGTGTGTGTGTGTGTGTGTGTGTGTGTGTGTGTGTGTGTGTGTGTGTGTGTGTGTACTCACCTATTATTTGTACTCGCCTATTTGTGCTAGCGGGGTTGAGCTTTGGCTCTTTGGTTCCGCCTCTCAACTGTCAATCAACTGGTGTACAGATTCCTGAGCCTACTGGGCTCTATCCTTGATGTGTTGGCTTAGAAAGTTTGTTGCCACGTCCAGCAGCTTAGCGCTACATGTGTCTGGTCCTCCATGTGGGTCTCTGTTCTCCCTATCTATCTTCCCGTGGTTGAAGTCTCCCATCTACCCTGTTCTTTATCTACCCCTGTCAATTCCTCAGAGAATCTTGTACGTGGTGATCATGTCACCCCCTAACTCTTCTGTCTTCCAGCGTTGTGAGGTTTAATTCCTATAGTCTCTCCTCGTAGGTCATACCTCTCAGCCCGGGTGCTAGTCTGGTGGCAAACCTTTGAACCATTTCCAGTTTCCGGGTTGGGGAGTAGAACCCCATCAAGCAGGTATCTTATGCTTGACTAGATATGGACTCCATGCTAGTGCTGTATACTCTAGGATTGGTCTGACATAGGTAGTATACAAAGTTCTGAATGATTCCCTACACAAGTGTCTAATTGCCGTTCTTATGTTATCCTACCTGGCATATGTTGCTAATGTTATCCTCTTGATACGGACATCAAAGGATAGGTCTTGCGTGATATCAAACCCCAGGTCCTTCTCTCTCTGTATCTTGAAGAATTTCATCTCCCAAATGATACCTTGTAACTAGCCTCCTGCTCCCTACACCTATCTTCATTACATTACATTTGCTGGGGTTAAACTAATAACCATTTGTTCGATCAACCTTCAGTTTGTCTATGCCTTCTTGATGCCTCAAGCAGTCCTACTCTGTCTTAATCCTTCTCATAATTTTCGCATCGTCAGCAAAAATTGAGTGGAATTAGTCTATACCCTCTGGGAGATAGTTTACGAATATTAGAAACAGGATAGGACCGAGTACAGAGCCCTGTGGGAGTCCACTGGTGACTTCACGCCAATCTGAGGTCTCATCCCTCAATGTAACTCATTGCTTTGTATTTCTTAGGTATTCCCTTATCCACTAGAGCACTTTGCCAGTTACTCCTGCCTTTCTCTCCAGCTTATGTACCAGTCTCTTATGAGGGACTGTGTCAAAGGCTTTCCGACAATCCAAAAAAAATGCAGTCCGCCCAGCCTTCTCTTTCTTGCTTAATCTTTATCACCTGGTCATAGAATTCTATTAATCCTGTAAGGCAAGATTTACCCTCCCTGAACCCATGTTGGTGATTTATCATGAAGTCCCTTCTCTCCAGATGTGTTACTAGGTTTTTTCTCACAATCTTCTCCATCACCTTGCATGGTATACAAGTCAAGGACACTGGCCTGTAGTTCAATGCCTCTTGCCTGTTGCCCTTTTTTATATTGGGACCACATTCGCCGTCATCCATGTTTCTGGTAGGTCTCCCGTCTCCAGTGACTTACTATACACTATGGAGAGTGGCAAGCAAAGTGCGTCTGCACACTCTTTCAGTACCCATGGTGAGATCCCATCTGGACCAACAGCCTTTCTAACATCCAGATCCTGCAGGTCTCTCTTGACCACCTCACTCGTAATTTCGAACCCTTCCAAGGCCGCCTGGTTTACCTCCCTTTCTCCTAGCACAGTGACCTCACCTTGTTCTATTGTGAAGACCTCCTGGATTCTCTTCTTGAGTTCTTCACACACCTGTCATTCTCTTTATACATGTCCTCGCCTGTTCTAAGTTTCATTACCTGTTCTTTCACTGTTGTTTTCCTCCTGATGTGACTATGGAGTAGCTCTGGTTCGGGCCTGGCTTTGTTTGCTATATAATTTTCACAATTTTTCTCTGCTTCTCTTCTCACCATAACATACTCATTTCTCATTCTCTGGTATCTCTGCTTTCTGGTATTCTGTTATTCTGGAAGTTCCTCCACGCCCTTTTCAGTCCCTTTGCTTCCATACGTTCTCTATTATACCATGGATTCTTCTTTTACCTCTCGGATTTTTCCCTTTGGGCTGGGATGAACCTGATTACTGCCTCCTGACACTTTTGGGTGACATAGTCCATCATATCTTGTAGACTTAGCTCTGAGGTCTGTCCCAAGGTATTTCCCTTAGGAAACATCTCATCTCGTCTCATATTTTCCCTTCCGGTAAGCCAGCCTTTTGTTTCCTAGTTCTTTTTTGGGGGGAAATAATTCCTAGCTCTACCAGGTACTCAGTTTAATACTGTGGTCACTCATTCCCAAGGGCGCTTCCATCTTAACTTCCCTTATATTCTACTCATTTAGGGTAAATATCAGATTGAGCATGGCTGGTTCATCTTCTCTCATTCTTGTTGGCTCTTTGACGTGCTGGCTTAGAAAGTGTCTTGTTGCCACGTCCAGCAGTTTAGCTCTTCATGTTTCTGGTCCTCTATGCAGATCCCTGTTCTCCCAGTCTTTTCCCGTGGTTGAAGTCTCTCATCATTAGTAGTCCAGATCTATTCTTGTTGACAACAGAAGCTGCTCTCTCTTATGTTAATGGTGGCCATGTTGTTTCTATCTTTTTTTTTGTATGGGTCTTCTGTCATTTGGTGGTGGATTATATATGACTACGACTATAATTTTTTGTCCGAGTTGTTATGGTACCTGCTATGTAGTCACTGAAACCCTCACAGCCCTGAATAACCATCTCCTCAAAGACCCAGCCCTTTCTTACCAACAGAGCTACACCGCCACCGCCTCTTCCTTCTCTCTCTTTCCTCATAACATAATATGCCTGTGGGAACACTGCATTTGTTATGGTTTTCGCAAGCTTTGTTTATGTGAGGGCTATTATGTCTGGGCTTTCCTCTCGTACCCATTCTCCAAGCTCATTTCCTTTATTTGTAATTCCATCTATATTAGTGTACATTGCCCTGAGGCTCACTTTTTTCTGTCCCTTCTCAAATCGCCTTCTTGGTGAGTTTTCTGCTGGAGGGGGAAGCTATTCCATGGGTGTGAGGAATTGTGAGGTGGATAACAGGGTCTGAGATGATACTGGGGTGAGGGGGTCAAGTGAAGTGGGGGGGGGGCAGGGAGGGTATGGGATGAAGGGGGAGGGAGGACTGGAAGGAAAAGGGGGGGAGGGGGGCATGGTGGGAGGAGGGGAGGGGAGGGGTAGCAGGGTGGGAATGGGCTGTGTGGGGAGATTTGGCTGAGCATTTGAGTGGGGGCAGGGAGGGTTTGGGGTAGGGGGTTTTTCTATGCAGAGGGTGGTGGGGTTGCCCTCCCCTCTGGTGTTACTGTGTAGCTGGTTGTGGGTTCCCCACTCACATCTTGGGATGATGTGTTGGGAGCTGTGAGTTCCTGGTTTTCTCCTTGCCCTGCACCTCTTCCTTGCTTCTGCCGCCATGGCTCTCTCCTCCCCTCTGGAGGAATACTTTTTTTGAATTTCCCACATGTTGCAGGTGGCTTTTCCTTGTTAGAATCAACTCCTTTGTGTTGTTTGCAAACACTATCTTTAACACACGATCTCAGTCTTTGTTGTACCAGCCTAGATTGAAAACCTTAATTCTATACTCGGCCCCTTCCATACCTAGTGTCTTCAGTATTTCATTCACTGCTGCGCCTCCTCTTTTGCTGCTGTCAGCTCTCTTTGCAGGTTGCTTATTTCATTATTCATTTCCTGCATCATTCCCTGTATCTCACTCTTGATATTTTCCACAAACTGGGTGAACATTTCCTTCATTTCATCATCCTGACTTTTCCCTGTTCCCCTGTTTCCTCTGGCCATCATGCTTGCCCCCTGTTCCTGTTACGCTGTGATAGGATTTGTCAAGAGGAGGGCAAGTAGGGAGGGGGGGAGAGAGAGGGAGAGAGAGAGAGAGAGAGCGTGTGTGTGCGCGTGTGTACTCGCCTATTTGTACTCGCCTATTTGTGCTTGCGGGG
Organism: Procambarus clarkii; assembly: GCF_040958095.1. NCBI lineage: Eukaryota > Metazoa > Arthropoda > Malacostraca > Decapoda > Cambaridae > Procambarus > Procambarus clarkii. The sequence continues at coordinate 11,217,443 of NC_091214.1, forward strand.
GTTGAGCTTTGGCTCTTTGGTCCCGCCTCTCAACTGTCAATCAACTGGTGTACAGATTCCTGAGCCTACTGGGCTCTTATCATATCTACATTTAAAACTGTGTATGGAGTCAGCCTCCACCACATCACTGCCTAATGCATTCCATCCGTTAACTACTCTGACACGGAAAAGTTCCTTCTAACGTCTCTGTGGCTCATGTGGGTGCTCAGTTTCCACCTGTGTCCCCTTGTTCGCGTCCCACCAGTGTTGAATAGTTTATCCTTGTTTACCCGGTCGATTCCTCTGAGGATTTTGTAGGTTGTGATCATGTCTCCCCTTACTCTTCTGTCTTCCAGTGTCGTAAGGTGCATTTCCCGCAGCCTTTCCTCGTAACTCATGCCTCTTAGTTCTGGGACTAGTCTAGTGGCATACCTTTGGACTTTTTCCAGCTTCGTCTTGTTCTTGACAAGGTACGGGCTCCGTGCTGGGGCTGCATACTCCAGGATTGGTCTTACATATGTGGTGTACAAGATTCTGAATGATTCCTTACACAGGTTCCTGAACGCTGTTCTGATGTTAGCCAGCCTCGCATATGCCGCAGACGTTATTCTTTTTATGTGGGCTTCAGGAGACAGGTTTGGTGTGATATCAACTCCTAGATCTTTCTCTCTGTTCGTTTCATTAAGTACTTCATCTCCTATTCTGTATCCTGTGTTTGGCCGCCTATTTCCACCACCTAGTTTCATTACTTTGCATTTACTCGGGTTGAACTTCAACAGCCATTTGTTGGACCATTCACTCAGTCTGTCTAGGTCATCTTGTAGCCTCCTACTATCGTCCTCAGTTTCAATACTCCTCATAATTTTTGCATCATCGGCAAACATTGAGAGAAACGATTCTATTCCCTCTGGAAGATCATTTACATATATCAGAAACAGTATAGGTCCAAGGACTGACCCCTGCGGTACTCCACTCGTAACGTCTCGCCAATGTGAGACCTCACCCCTCACACTGACTCGTTGTCTCCTGTTACTTAGGTACTCCTGTATCCAACGGAGTAACTTCCCTTTCACTCCAGCCTGCATCTCCAGTTTTTTCACTAGCCTCTTGTGTGGCACTGTGTCAAAGGCTTTCTGACAATCCAAAAATATGCAGTCTGCCCACCCTTCTCTTTCTTGCCTTATTTTTGTTGCCTGGTCGTAGAATTCAAGTATCCCTGTGAGGCAGGACCTGCCATCCCTGAATCCATGTTGATGCTGTGTTACAAAGTTCTTTCGCTCCAGGTGCTCCACTAGCTTTGTTCGCACAATCTTCTGCATCAGCTTGCATGGTATGCAAGTTAGGGACACTGGTCTGTAATTCAGTGCCTCCTGTCTATCCCCTTTCTTGTATATCGGGACTACGTTAGCTGCTTTCCAAATTTCTGGCAGTTCCCCTGTTGCCAGAGATTTGTTATACACCATGGAGAGCGGGAGGCACAGTTCTTCTG
>NC_091214.1:11219410-11419410 GCF_040958095.1 Procambarus clarkii
GAGAGAGGGGAAAGGAGAGAGAGAGAGAGAGAGAGAGAGAGAGAGAGAGAGAGAGAGAGAGAGGGGGGAAAGGAGAGAAAGAGAGAGAGGGGGGAAAGGAGAGAAAGAGAGAGAGGGGAAAGGAGAGAGAGAGAGGGGTAAAGGAGAGAGAGAGAGAGAGGGGGGAAAGGAGAGAAAGAGAGAGAGAGGGGAAAGGAGAGAAAGAGAGAGAGAGAGAGGGGAAAGGAGAGAGAGAGAGAGAGAGAGAGGGGAAAGGAGAGAGAGAGAGAGAGGGGGGAAAGGAGAGAAAGAGAGAGAGAGAGAGGGGAAAGGAGAGAAAGAGAGAGAGAGAGAGGGGAAAGGAGAGAGAGAGAGAGGGGGGAAAGGAGAGAGAGAGAGAGAGAGAGAGAGAGAGAGAGAGAGAGAGAGAGAGAGGGGGGAAAGGAGAGAGAGAGAGAGGGGGGGAAAGGAGAGAGAGAGAGAGGGGGGAAAGGAGAGAGAGAGAGAGAGGGGGGAAAGGAGAGAGAGAGAGAGGGGGGAAAGGAGAGAGAGAGAGAGAGAGAGAGAGAGAGAGAGAGAGGGGGGGAAAGGAGAGAGAGAGGGGGGGAAAGGAGAGAGAGAGAGAGGGAAAGGAGAGAGAGAGAGAGGGGAAAGGAGAGAGAGAGAGAGAGAGAGAGAGAGAGAGAGAGAGAGAGAGAGAGAGAGAGAGAGAGGGGGGGAAAGGAGAGAGAGGGGAAAGGAGAGAGAGAGAGGGGGGAAAGGAGAGAGAGGGGAAAGGAGAGAGAGAGAGGGGAAAGGAGAGAGTGGGGAAAGGAGAGAGAGAGAGGGGAAAGGAGAGAGTGGGGAAAGGAGAGAGAGGGGAAAGGAGAGAGAGAGAGAGAGAGAGAGAGAGAGAGAGAGGAAAGGAGAGAGAGAGAGAGAGAGAGAGAGAGAGAGAGAGAGAGAGAGGGAGGAAGGAGAGAGAGAGAGAGAGAGAGAGAGGGGAAAGGAGAGAGAGAGGGGAAAGGAGAGAGAGAGGGGAAAGGAGAGAGAGAGGGGAAAGGAGAGAGAGAGAGAGAGAGGAAGGAGAGAGGGGAAAGGAGAGAGAGAGAGAGAGAGAGGAAGGAGAGGGGAAAGGAGAGAGAGAAAGAGAGTGAGAGAGAGAGGGGAAAGGAGAGAGAGAGGGGGGAAAGGAGAGAGAGAGAGAGAGAGAGAGAGAGAGAGAGAGAGAGAGAGAGAGAGAGAGAGAGAGAGAGAGAGAGAGAGAGGGGAAAGGAGAGAGAGAGAGAGAGAGAGGAAGGAGAGAGAGGGGAAAGGGGAGAGAGAGAGAGAGAGAGGGGAAAGGAGAGAAAGGAGAGAGAGAGGGAAAGGAGAGAGAGGGGAAAGGAGAGAGAGAGAGGGAAAGGAGAGAGAGGGGAAAGGAGAGAGAGAGAGAGGGAAAGGAGAGAGAGGGGAAAGGAGAGAGAGAGAGGGGAAAGGAGAGAGAGAGAGGGGAAAGGAGAGAGAGAGGGGAAAGGAGAGAGAGAGAGGGAGGGAGGGAGAGAGAGAGAGAGAGAGAGAGAGAGAGAGAGAGAGAGAGAGAGAGAGAGAGAGAGAGAGAGAGAGAGAGAGAGAGAGAGAGAGAGAGAGAGGGGGGGGGGGGAAGAGAGCGAGAGAGGGGGGGGGAAGAGAGAGAGAGCGAGAGAGGGGGGGGGGAAGAGAGCGAGAGAGGGGGGGGGGGAAAGAGAGAGAGAGAGAGAGAGGGGGGGGGGGAGAGGAGAGAGGGAGAGAGTGAATTTAAGCTTGCACTATGTTCGTGGTCTTATGGAGCGGTAAGTTACTGGACTGTGGTGGTGGGCGAGGAGCACTGTTCCTGGTCTTATGAAGCACTGCTCCTGGTCTTATGGAGCGGCAAGTTACTGGAGTGTAGTGGTCTTGTTTATCCATAATGCTGAATATAGTTTTGTGGTTTAGGGAGGATATTTAATTTCCATTTTATCTATAACCATCATTTACTCCACTTAACTTTTCTCAGGGTCGAGATAGCTTGACCCTTACAGTGGTAACTGTGGTAATGATGATGTACATAATGAAACACATTGTCACGATGTGAGGTTCTCTGCGGGGAAACCCGCCTTAGTAATTACTATTCAAATGTAATCGAACTATAATATATTTAGTTATGATAATTTTATATTTTCAGGGAGGACGGTGTACGTAACACAGAGGTGAGTGTTGCTGCAGCTTATTGTTTCATATTCCTACGTGGACCTTAATCCCAGTGGACTGTCTTGCTCATGTGAACATTAAGTATGTGGAGCTGGTTATTGTGTGAAGAACTTGAATAACTGTAACATTGTTCATCTGTATATTCAATTTTCTTTATTCAGTGCAGAACAAGTAAATTAAATTGTGAAATTAATTTCTAGTTCAGTGGTTCTCAGACCCAGACCACTTTCCTTTCCCTTGTGATGTTTCCCCAAGCATCACAAGGGGGGAAGAATGTGGGCTGGGATCGTAAGGGAGAAGAAAGCTGGCAAGGAGCCTCAGTACTCGCAGGTGGTTACTCGTGCGAGTGCAGCAGACGACCAATATATATATATATATATATATATATATATACATATATATATATATATATATATATATATATATATATATATATATATATATAAATAATAATAATAATAATACACACATACAATAGCAGTACTCGGCCACCGTTGTTGTGGCTCAGTATGGCTTTATCAATGCAATCAGAACACTTGAAATGGAATTGTAACATATTTAGTATTGTAAATGTTGCTCTTGTGAGCAACAGATGGCACTGCTTTATAAAAAAAATGGTTTTACTTGTCACAAGTGTGGCATCTATACCTATACTTATCTATACTTATACTCGTATGGTAAAAACACAGCTCAATTCCAGTGCAATGGTACACAAAATAATTAAATCAAAATGAAAATAAATCGAAATCTATGAGAATTCAATTTATGAATGCAATTGGAAACATTGAAATGTAATTGTAACATATTTAGTATTGCGAATGTTGCTCTTACGTGTAACAGATGGTGCTAGTTTAAAAAAAAGCATGTTTTTACCTGTTACAGATGTGGCATCTATATAGTAGGTATATAAAGACACGCGCATATTCGAATGGAACATTGTGTCAAAATTTTAAAGCAGTCGGTGAAGAACTTTCGGAGATAACAGCGTGTGTTGCTCTTACGTCCAACAGAAAATTAAGTTTTTAAGCAATCGGTAAAGAGGTTTTGAAGATTTCCTTCACATAAAAAACACATTAAAAACAGTCTTTCAAAAAATGAATGTTTTTCCCGTCACAGACGTGACACTTATATAGTTTGTATGTAAAAACCTGCTCGGATGCGAATGGAACGTTATGTAAACATTTCACAGCAATCAGTGAAGAACTTTCAGATATTAGCGATTTTGAACAAATGAACATTTCCATTTTTATTTATATAAACTAGCTGTACACGCCACGCGTTGCTGTGGCTCAGTCTGGTTAAATGGTAAAGACAGAAAAGACAAAGTGCAAGTTTCTAATACGTTTAATTTCACAATGCTTGTGAGTATACAATATTTGTTGTTGTTCCATTGTCTGTGGAGATAGAGATTGTCTGGTTTACCAACTCTAGAACACGCAAATTATAATTGTCCCTTTGAGAAGCATTCCATGTCTAGATATAAACTGCATAATTTTAAAGATTGGCCCCTGAGCTTTGTTGATGGTGATTGTAGATGTCAATCGAATTGAAAATTACAATATCTTAAATTGAAATGGCATATTTCGCCTATTTGAATGCAGTGTTGTGTCAAAATTTCAAAGCAATCGGTAAAGATTTTTCAATGATTTCCCTCACATGAAAAACTAAAAAAAACACAGCTTTTTAAAAAAAAGCATGTTTTTTAACGTCACAGACGTGACATATATATAGTACGTACATAAAATCACGCTCGGATACGAAGGGAACGTTGTGTGAAATTTCAAGGCAATCGGTGAAGAACTTGCGAAGATTAGCGATTTTGAATAAACGTACATTTTCATTTTTATTTATATATTATTATAATATACTAGCTGTACCCGCCACGCGTTGCTGTGGCTCAGTCTGGTAAATTGGAGAAGAAAGAACAGAGAAAGTGCATGTTTCTAATAGTTTAATTTCAAAATGCTTGTGGGTATACAATATTTTTTGTTTGCTCTGTCCATGTGAGAAGCAATCGGTGTCTAGATCTAAATACTAGATTCTAAAGATTTACCCCAAGCTTTATTGTTGGTGATTGCAAACGCCATTCGAATTGGGAATTGCAATCTCTTAAATTGAAATATCATATCAGTTGGAATCATAGGAATGTGAGGAATGAGGACATCTTCACCTTTGAAAGATCCTGTCAAGATTGTTGCTTCTACGACGTTGCTGATTAATTTTTCTTACTGCAAACCGCGTTCCGTTGCATAGCTTTGGCTGGTTGGTATTTCGCAACATAATTGGCACGCCGATTTTCAAATGTAGTACCGTACGGTGGTATCCCTGGCTGATCGAGTGAATTAAAAAATTCTGTTGCATAATTAACCGCTTTATCTTCTTCCACAACAGTGTCGACGGACTTGCATATGACTGCTTCGCTTTGAATGTTAGACTGAATAATATTAAGGTCGTAAAGGTCTTTGTTTTTGGCCGCAAGAATAGCTCGTTTTCTCAGCCAATCGTGATTCGTATAATTGGTTTGAATATTGGGAAATAATTGTTCGTCACTAAATAATTCGTCCTGAAGTCAGATAAACCGGCATGTTTCCGTTCCCAATTTCCAGCAACTGATGTGAGAATATCTGAGCTGATGGGTCGTTTTGCAGCTGGACACGCATATTTGTAGTTAATTTTAACGTCTTTACGTGGCACCAAAATGTAGAGTATTTCAGGCAGGTATTTATTACGTCCACCGGTGTCCATCGAGGAATTGCAGGCAATGTTAGACTGAAATCTCCTGCAGGCAATGTTAATGCGTTCCCAAATGGTCTGATGTTTCCATGCAAATCTTGCAATGGTCGATCAAGAGTCTCGAGCAATTTTTTGTGGGCCATAGTGCATTCATCCTAAACAATATGTTTGTATTTCTGGAATACTTTTCCCCATGCTGGATGCTTTGGAAATGTTGCACGTGGGAACTTCAATGTATTGCATGTTCAATGGCAATTTCAAAGCAGAATGATCAGTTCTTACACCTGGTAGCAATGTCGCAGATATTCTGGACGACGAAAGAACTTAGGGTTTGCCATTTTGGGATCGAATTGCTGCCAGAACCTACCTAATTAGGAAAGTTTTACCAGTTCCTCCTGGCGCATCTAAGAAGATTTCTGCAAGCCCATTATTGACAATTATTTGATCTTAAATTCATTTTTGCTCAAGCGTTGGCGTAGGACTATTTGATTGCACATACGACAACAGATCACCCGTACTGTAATTGTCATGGCGCAATTCTACATCGAACGAAGCAGCAGCAGATCGATTCGGTGATGTCATTCCCAATTGATTGAGAACTTTGTTCGCGATTTCTAAATACAAATCTTTAATCATTATCAACGCTTCTTTGTAGATTTCTGCTCTGAAATCCATGTGCATATTTGAATTTTCCTTGCGTATTCGACGGACAATATCTTCAGCCATATGCGACTTACATTTCTCCCATAACTCTGTTTGGAAATGAAGGAGAGCAGGCGGTCAATATGATTGCAAATTATGCAAGAATTTGATTTGAATGCGACGTGTTGGGCGTGTCATTAATGCATACATCCCAGTGTCGGTCGTTCTCCAATAAATTCAGAGCTTGACATGCAATACGGAAAATGGCATGTGTAACGGCGTTGACAAATCTCAATTGCTGGAAAGACGTTGGACCGGGCACATTTACCAACAGCATGCAAAGAACGAAGCATTCACCTCGATTGGGATGCACAGAATACAGTCTGCCTATCGTATTCTGTTTCAATATGCTGGGGTTGTCCGTTGATTCGCTCTCCTCGTTAGTGTAGTAGTAGGCAATACCGAATACAGCAATGTTTTTACAAATGTGTCATTCTGACATAACATGAAGAAAGCAGTTAGCACTGTAGTCTGTGGATTCATAGCTATTTGTTGCACATCTGCAGCTGTGAAATAAACGCGTTGTCCATTTTCTTGTTTAAAAAAAATATCAACAAAATACTTAAATTCAAACACAGATCAATCGACACAGCTGAATTCCATTGAAAAGCAATGTCACACAAAATTATTAAAATAGAAATGAAAAGAAATCGAAATCTACGAAAATTCAATTTAACAAAGCAATCGGAAACATTGAAATGGAATCGTGATATATTTAGTATAGCGTGTGTTGATTTTATGTCCAACAGATGGCACTGTTTAAAAACATACATTTTTTTACCTGTCGCAGATGTGGCATCTATATAGTAGGTATATAAAAACATGCGCACTTTCGAATGCAACGTTGTGTAAAAATTTCAAAGCAATTAGTGAAGAACTTTTGGAGATTACAGCGTGTGTTGCCCTTATGTCCAACAGGTGGCGCTGTTTTTCAAAAAAGCATGTTTTTTCCTGTCACAGGTGTTGCATGTATATAGTAGATATATAAAAAGATGCGTCTATTCGAGTGCAACGTTGTGTCAAAATTTTAAAGCAATCGGTAAAGAGGTTTCGAAGATTTCCCTCAACTGTAAAACACAGTTTTTCAGAAAAAGCATGTTTTTTACTGTTACAGACGTGACATCTATATAGTATGTATATAAAAACCTGCTCGGATGCGAATGGAACGTTGTGTGAAAATTTCAAAGAAATCGGCAAAGTACTTTTGGAGATTAGCGATTTTGAACAAACGAACATATCCATTTATATATATATATATATATATATATATATATATATATATATATATATTATATATATTATATATATTATATAATATGCGAACAAGCCTGAATGGTCCCCAGGAATATATGCGACTCAAAACTCACACCCCAGAAGTGACTCGAACTCATACTGCCAGGAGCAACACAACTGGTATCTAAAGGACGCCTTAATCCGCTTGACGACCATCACGACCGGACATAAGGAAGTGATAGCCGAAGCTATTTGAACCACTTCCCCGCCGACACTCTGATGGTAATCTTGGGCATAGCATTTTATCAAATCACCTCATTCTTTGGGCCACACGTGAGGAACACAAATGCGAACAAGCCTGAATGATCCCCAGGACTATATGCGACTAAAAACTCACACCGTATTAAGGCGTCCTGTAGATACGAGTTGCGTTGCTCCTGGCAGTATGGGTTCGAGTCACTTCTGGGGTGTGAGTTTTCATATATATATATATATATATATATATATATATATATATATATATATATATATATATATATATATGTCGTACCTAATAGCCAGAATGCACTTGTCAGCCAACTATGCAAGGCCCGATTTGCCTAATAAGCCAAGTTTTCCTGAATTAATATATTTTCTCTAACTTTTTTCTTATGAAATGATAAATGTACCCATTTCATTACGTATGAGGTCAATTTTTTTTATTGGAGTTTAAATTAACGTAGATATATGACCAAACCTAACCAACCCTACCTAACCTAACCTAACCTATCTTTATAGGTTAGGTTAGGTTAGGTAACCCAAAAAGTTAGGTTAGGTTAGGTTAGGTAGGTTAGGTAGTCAAAAAACAATTATTTCATGAAAACTTGGCTTATTAGTCAAATTGGGCCTTGCATAGTAGGCTGATAAGTGAGTTCTGGCTACTAGGTACGACATATATATATATATATATATATATATATATAATAATTTATTTTAGTAGCAGTCTTTCTAGTAAACATTTGTTGTTAAATATGACCGAAAAGGTAAGATTAATAATTCTAACACGAATTTTCTCTTTCTTGTTTCTTTTTCACTGTCAATGGTAACTGAAAAATCAATTCTCCAAAATTCATTTTTATTTCTAGTCTGACGCGACGCTTGAACACGTTTCGTAATAACTTATTATATTTTCAAAGACTTTAGTTTACACACACACACAACTGTAACCTGTAAACACGCTAATCCGTCATACTTATACTCGCATTTGGGTGAGGTGATATGCTGCAACAGTTTTGGATGAGGTGAACAAACTTGTGACAAACTCAAGACAGAACACGAAACTAAGGGTATTAATTTGATATGAGAGCATAAGAATGGAAGTAACTGCAGAGGGCCTATTGGCCCATACTTCCTCTTGATGCTTCTATATTGGCTCGGGGTCATGAAGTGGGTAGAATATAGTTGTTCATTAATTGGCTGTTGATTGTTGGTGTTTACTTTTTGATATGTAGTGCCTCGCAGGTGTCGAGCCGCCTGCTATCGCTGTATCTATCAATTTCTGTGTTTAAGATTTCCCTGGTGATGGTCTGGTTGTGTGAGGAGATTATATGTTCCTTTATGGAGCCCTGTTGCTTATGCATTGTTAATCACCTGGAAAGAGGTGTTGTCTTGCCTATATACTGAGTTCTTTGGGGTTTACAGTCCCCAAGTGGGCATTTGAAGGCATAGATGAAATTGGTTTCCTTTAAGGCATTCTGCTTTGTGTCTGGAGAGTTTTTCATGAGTAGATTGGCCTTTTTTTATAGTAAATCGTCAATTGTACAATTGTCTTTGATATCTCTGAGTGTGTCCTTGACTTTTTTTTAATTCCACGATATATAATTTTAGTTAAGAACAGTGTTGAACAAAGCTACACTTGACAAGAAAAGATGATGAACGTGGCTATTTTCAGTTGATTGACGGATAATTTTAGTTAGGTAATGATGAAAGTGACTATTTTTGAGTTGATTGACGATGGATAAAGTTAGTTATGAACAGTGTTGGAAAGTTTCCTTTGACATTTTTTTTAGCTAAGAGAAAAAGGTTATTTTAGTTAAGAATAGTATTGAACGAGGTTAATCCCGACTATTTTTTAGTTGATTGACGAATATTTTTACTTAGGAAACGACAAGAAAACATGATGAACATGGATATTTCTAAGTTGATTGATGAATAATTTTAGTTAAAATTGACAAAGAATTCAATTTCTTTCTTTATTATGCACCCATACCTATCCCGTGGGCAGTGGTGTAAATGATTACAGAGGCACATAATCGGTTCAGGAACTGAACCCGCTAGTTCATTTAGCTAGGCAAATAAAACATTTTTGACGCTAGTTACAAAATTATTAATGTTATATATACATGTACACATTCTCATACATGTACATGTGTATATATATACATATACATATATACACATACATATACATATCTAATCACCCACAAAAATACACATATCAATAATCTTTTGTGTCACAAGTGATCAACAAGAGGCTCACAACAGTCACTATACAAGGCACTTTACATCTATGGTGAGTCACACAATTAATAAGTCTTGCTGCACACCCACCCAACTTGGCGGCAGCTTTACAGTCATGTGCATGCATTACCGACAGTAAGCAAATTTTGGATACTTCGCTAAGATTTCGGGCAGCACATCATTATGAATGAAGTACTTACACATTTCTTGGACACTGTTGATGGTGTTATCTCTAAATTCCTCGATTTTTTCACATTCCATTATATAATGACGCAAAGTGTGCGAGTAGTTCTGCTGACAGAGTTTATATTTAGTCAAATCTACATCAGCACATGTTACAAATTCCCGGAGGTACTTGTAGCCGAGCCTAAGCCTAGCAGTGGTAACATCTAGAAGTCTGCTAACATTATTGGATGACCCATAGACGTGCGGTTCTTCCTGCATAATAGAATGATGAGAGATGGAGTAACTGGTGTGAATTTCATTTTGCCTCAAGTCTCCGAAATTTAGTTGATGTTCATGGGATATTTCTGCCCTCAGGCTGCTCAAAAGCAGTCCAAGTTGGTAATCAAAGAAAAGATGATGAACATGGATATTTCAGTTAATTGACAAGTAATTTTTTGTTAAGAAATGACAAGAAATGTTTGTGTTGGTACATATGGTACTGAATAAAGTGTAGATTTATTGAAGAACAGTGTTGTGAAGAACATTCTGAAAACATGGAGAACAAGAATATTGAGCATAAAAGTTGTACAGGGAACATGTGAGGAACCTGAAAATATGAAAAGAACACAGTGAACTTTGGGGCATATGAACTTGCCAACCCGCTCTCGCACAAGACAGCACATATGACTTATTGCTTATAGTCACTATTTCGTTTATAAATAAGTACATAAAAATAAGTATATATTCCAAGCCATATTTTTTTCAAGGCATTAACTTGTCCTCTCAGTTTTATTAAACTATAGAGATTTTATAAAAAAAAAAAAAAAAAAAAAAAAATGCCCCCTCCCCATCCGGCCCGTTGGCGTCGTGAGGGGGCTTGGTGGACGGCTGCCAGAGTGTGATGCTCCGTTGGGCAGTCCTCTGTCCTTTTCTGGCCTTGCACTCCTGCTGCTGTCATCTCCAATTGTGCCGGATCGCTTTTCCTTTTCCTTATGTTTCGTTTTTCTCCCCCCTCTTCCCCTATCTGCTTGTCGTTTCCTGCCGACCTTTTGCTTGTTTTGGATTATTTCTTTGGACTTCTTCTATTTTGACGCCCGGGTGCTTGAGGAGGCATACTCTTGCACCCGTAGAACTGTAGTACCCAATGTCTCGAGCGAGGGGAACCTTTTATTGTCAATCCCCCTTTCGTCGCTGAACCCGATCTCGACGGACTCACGGTTCTTAAGGTGGCGTTTGTGGGGCGTATACTCACGACGCACCCCTAGGGGGCCCCGGCATGATCGGCGATAGCTTCCTGATGGGTGTCCTGCCTCTAATTGTGGCTCCATGGTGGGTATGGGGGCACATTCGTGGATGAATTTGTCACTTTTCGTCTCTATGTCGTTGAATGTTTCCGTTGTACCCTCTCAGGCTCGTGGGGTGGGCGACCAAGCCCCCGAGTCGGCCTGTATTGGAAGACCAGGCTCTGTAGCTCCCGCTGCGTTGGGCCCCGACCTTGCTCCTCCTTTGACCGTCCTGACTTCTTCCCCCAGCTCCCCTCCCTCCTCTGTGGTTGGGTCGAGCCTCCAGCCCCCAGTGGTGACCACTTCGTCCCCTGGTGTGGCTAAGTCTTTCGTTGTGACTACTGCGCCTTTTGACCCCTCTCTCTCTAGGGGTTCTCAACGCCGTTCGCGCCCCAACCGCACTCGCTCGATTCCTTCCCGTGCTGATGCGTATCAGGCCTTGTTTGGTCCTGCTTCATGGGCCAAATACTTTGATCTCCCTCTTGATTCTGCGCCTCCTGACGATTTCTCCCTCCATCGGCATCTTGTAGATTCCGTGGATGCGTCTGTTACTTTCAACCCCACTCGTCTCGGTACACGTGTCGTTGCTGCTCCTTCTCAGGATGCGGCTTCCCGCTTGGCTGCCTTATCTTGCCTTGGCGAGATCCCTGTTCGGGTCTCCAAGAACGTTCAGATGAATGCCAGTGTTGGCACTATTCTCCTCCCACCCCATGTTGCAACCGGTGTTCGGAATCTGCAGGATTGCCACGATGATATTCGGCATATCCTTGATGCCCAAGGCCATTCTGTCCTCCAGGTTGACTCGTTTACTCGTCCCCCTCGTGGTCGTCGCCGTCAACCCCTTCGCGTTGTGAAGATCACCTTTGATGGTTGGACCCTTCCATCCTCTGTCATTCTTGCTGGTGCTAGGTGCTCTGTCCAGGAGTATATTCCTTCTTCTCGACTTTGTAACAAGTGCTGGAGGTTTGGGCATGGTGCCCTCCGCTGCTCTGGGACTGTCTCTCTCTGTCCTTTGTGTGGGAGTGAAGGTCACTCTAAGTCGGAGTGCACTTCTCCCCAGGCTCGTTGCCTCAACTGCGGTGAGGCCTATCCTACCTTCTCCCGTGCGTGTGTCCATTACAAGCTTGAGGCAGCCGTCCTTAACTTGAAGCACCGGGAGCGTTTATCTTTTCCTGAGCCGAGACGCCAGGTTCGCCGGCTCCCGTCTTTTGCTAATATCTCTTATGCTCGCGTGTTGCGCTCTTCCTCTCCTCGTCCTTCCCGCCTTCCTCAGACTCACAACCGTTTCCGGGCCTTGGACCCTGATGCGCCCACTGCCCCCTCCTCTGTTACTTTGGGTTCTCTCCCGAAGGATCCTCCTCCTGGTCCTCTGTCTGGGGTTCCCCTTCCTTCTACCCGGTCTGTCGTGTCTCCTGTGTCTTCTTCCTCGTCCCCCTCCGATCCTCCTTCCCATCCTCTTCCTCCATCCCATCCTCTTCCTCCATCCCATCCTCTTCCTCCATCTATCGGCTCTCCCCACCGCCTGTCGGTGCGGGCGGATGTCCATCGCTCTCCTAACGGCCGTCGTGTGTGCTCTCGTTCGGCTTCTCCTGTTGAGACACTGGAATCCGGTGCCCGGTACGTAGTTGCTGGGACACCGGTCTCTTTAAGTCAGAAGCGAAAGCCTGGCTCCTCTCCTTCCTCTTCCCCGGCGGGTAAGAAGGCTTCGCTTTCTTCCTCAGTTCCTACTTCTGGCTCTGTTGCTCCTTCCCCTCCCGTTTCAGTGATTGCGCCCCCTGTTCCTACTATGGAGGTTTCTTTGGCCCCTGCTTCCCTTTCGGTTGCTGCTCTTGCTGAGGTGCGCTCCCCTCTTTCTACTCCCCCTCTTCCTGCTGCTGTCCTTGACTGCTCCTCTCCGTTGTCTCCTCCTCCGGACCCCGCCCGCCCACCTCTGATCTGTTCTCCCGTTTCCTTCCCTCCGTCTTTGCTCAGTTTACCCATGCCCCCTAACCCTGACTTTGCTGACCCTGATCCCGACCCTGATATTCTTTAACGTGCTCTGTTGCTCTTTCGCCTTGTTTCTTCCTTGTTCTCTGTTTTTGTCCTTTCTCTTCTCGTCATTGTCCATTCTTCAATGGAACGTTCGAGGTTATTACGCCAATTTCCTCGAACTCCAACTTCTGATTTCGCGGTTTTCGCCCCTTTGTGTCTGTCTCCAGGAGCCAATGCTTGGTGCTCGTCCTGGTCGTTTTCGTGGCTATTCCTTTCTCTCCCCCCCCCCAGCCATTGCTGGGGCTTCTAATTCTTCTGCTCTCTTGATTCGTGCTGATGTTCCCTTTGTTCCTTTGCTTTTTCCTTCGCCTCTCCATTGTTCTGCTGCTCGTATCTTTGTGGGGAAATGGTACACAGTTTGTTCCATTTATCTCCCCTCGAGTGTCCCGCTCTCTTCCTGATTTGAAACACCTCCTAGACTCCTTGCCGGAGCCTGTGCTCCTGCTGGGTGACTTCAATTGTCGTCATTCTCTTTGGGGTGACGTTCTGACGAATACCCGGGGTCGCCTCCTTGAGCCGTTTCTCCTCTCTTCTTCCCTGTCTCTTCTGAATTCTGGTGAGCCCACTCATTAGGACTCGGACTCCACCCTTTCTTGTCTTGATCTTTCTCTCTGCTCTTCTTCTCTTTACTTAGATTTCACGTGGCAGGTTCTTGATGACCTCCATGGAAGTGATCATTTCCCCATCCTTGTTTCCTTTTTCTCTTTTCGCCCTTCCCTCTCTTTCCCTAGGTGGCAGTTTGCTAGGGCAGACTGGACCCTCTTTACCCTCAGTGCTGCTCTCTCTGACCTCTCCCTTCTGCCTCTCTCTCGCGCTCTCCTCCTTTTTCATGACACTGTCTTCAACGCTGCCCTCCGCTCTATTCCTCGCTCTTTTCTCTCGGGGTCCACGGAAGTGCGTTCCCTGGTGGAATGCGGACTGTGCTCGGGCTGTCCGCTGTAAGCGTGCAGCCTGGAAGAGGCACCGCCGTAGGCAGACGACCGATTCTTTTCTTTTCTTTCAGAAAGCGAGTGCGGTGGCCCGTAGGGCCATCCGTACGGCTAAACGTGAATGTTGGGCATCTTATGTCTCGACAATTACGTCCGAAACCCCTCTGGCCCAGATCTGGAAGCGTATCCGCAAGATAGCAGGTAAGTTCGTTCCCGATGTTTCACCGGTCCTTCACCTCCATGATACTCTTGTGGCGGACCCGTTGCAGGTCGCTTCCGAACTGGGTTCCCACTTTTCTTCTGTTAGCTCTGGTCTTCATCTTCCCCAATCTTTCCTTCTTCGTAAACCTGTCCTTGAGTCTCGTCCTTTAGATTTCTGCACTCATCTTCAACTTCCCTATAATGATCCCTTCTCTCTCTCTGAACTTCGTTCTGCCCTGGCCCTCTGCGGTTCTACGGCGGCGGGCTCCGATGGTATTCATTATGAGATGCTTCGCCATCTCCCTCCGAGCACGTCTCAGTATTTACTGAGTCTGTATAATCGGATCTGGGAGTCGTCGTCAGTCCCTGAGGACTGGCTCGATGCCGTTGTCCTCCCTGTTCGCAAACCGGGTTCTCTGGGTATTTCCCCTAAGGACTTTCGCCCTATTGCTCTCACAAGTTGTGTCTGCAAACTCTTTGAACATATGGTTAACGTTCGTCGGATGTGGTTCCTGGAACACCATCACCACCTCTCCCCTTCTCAATTTGGTTTCCGCAAGTGCCGCAGCACGACAGATGTCCTGGTGAACTTGGAGGTCTATATTCGTACTGCTTTTGCTGCGAAGACCTCCGTTGTTGCCGTCCTTTTTGACCTGGAAAAGGCTTACGACACTACTTGGCGTTATCATATCCTATCTCAACTTCATTCTTTTGGCCTTCGTGGTCATCTCCCTCTCTTTCTCCGCAGCTTCCTCTCTCGTCGTTCCTTTCGGGTGCGCCTTGGTACCGCTCTCTCTCCCTCTTTTCAGCAATACGAAGGTGTGCCCCAGGGTAGTGTTCTGAGCACTACTCTTTTTCTGGTTGCCCTCAATGGTCTTCTTTCCTCTCTTCCTTCTGGTGTCTTCTCTGCTCTCTATGTCGATGATCTTACCCTTTGTTGTCAGGGTGATGATTCGCCTCTCCTTCAACGCCGGCTTCAACTTGCAATTGATGCCGTGTCGTCTTGGGCCACTGATCATGGCTTCAAGTTCTCTACTTCTAAGACTTGTGCCATGGCTTTTACGCGGAAACGGGTTGTTCTTCGTCCCTCTTTGTCACTTTATGGTCATCCCCTTGAATACAAAGATTCTGCGAAGCTTTTGGGGTTATTCCTTGACACTCGTTTATCTTGGTCTCCCCATATCTCTTACCTCCGTGTTGAGTGCTCTAAGGCCCTTACCCTACTTCGGGTCTTGTCCCATACTTCTTGGGGGGCAGATAGGCGCACTCTCCTTGCTTTACATTCCTCTCTCGTCCTGTCTAAGCTCGATTATGGTTGCCCTGCTTACTCGTCTGCTTCTCCTTCTACTCTTCGCCGTCTTGATGCTTTGCACCATACTGGGTTGCGCCTCAGTTCTGGTGCCTTTCGTTCGACTCCCGTCCTTAGCTTGCATGTTGACACTGGCTTCCTGTCTCTCCAGGACCGCCGTGATCGCTACTGTCTTCGCTATCTTGCGCGGTCCTTGCAACATCCTTCCTCTCGCCTCTGTCGTGCTTTAACTTTTACCCCTCCTGCGGTTCCTGTTCCTCTTCACCACCTCCCTCTTTCTGTCCGGTTATCTCGCATGCAGGATTCTCTTTCCGTTCGTATTTCTGATGTTTCTCCTCGTGTTCCTTCTTTGCCCCCGTGGAGGGTCCCTCTTCCGCGGTTTTGTACATCCTTGACCCGTATCACTAAAGCTTTTACTCCTCCTACGGTTCTAAAACGCCTTTTCCTCGAGCACTTTTCTTCTCACTCCCGCTCCGTTTCTGTCTTCACCGATGGGTCTAAGTCAGCGGACGGTGTTGGCTACTCTGTTGTTTTTCCTGATCACACTTATATGTGTCGCTTGCCTCCGGAGACTAGCATCTTTACAGCGGAACTTTATGCTATTCTCTATGCTCTTCGTCTCCTGCTTTCTCGTTGTCAGTCTTCCTTTGTAGTTGTTGTTGACTCTCGTAGTGCCCTCATGGCTCTCGGGTCCTTTAATCCGGTTCATCCAGTGGTTGTCGAGATCCAGCATTGGCTGTTTCTCGTTCACAGTAAATTTAAGTCGGTTGAGTTTTGTTGGGTTCCCAGCCATATTGGTGTGTCTTTCAATGAGCGTGCGGATGCTGCCGCCAAGGAAGCTGTCCGCTCTTGTCCCATCTCTCGTAAGGACATTCCGTATTCCGACTTTTACCCGGTTATCCATTCCTCAGTCCTTACCCGTTAGCAGGCTTCTTGGTTGTCTGTTACTGGTAACAAGCTGCGTACTCTTAAATGTTGTGTTTCCTCGTGGCAGTCCTCCTTCCACCGTAACCGGCGGTGGGAAACAGCTCTGGCGAGGTTGCGTATTGGCCATACTCGCTTAACCCATGGTCACATGATGGAGCGCCGCCCTGCTCCTTCTTGTCCTAGTTGCATTGTCCCTCTTACGGTCGTGCATGTTATTCTTGAATGTCCTGACTTCCAGGACGAGCGTGTCTCTTGCTTTCCGACCGCCCCTCGCGATCACCTGTCCCTCGATAGAATTCTTGGTGACTCGGATACTTTAGATATCGTTCGCCTTATGCGTTTTTGTTCTCGTATTGGCATCCTTGGTGATATTTAGCGCCCTCTAATCAGAGGGCGCTAAATATTTTGCGTATTTGATGGTGCTACATAGCCTTCCCGGTTTGGTGCCTTCTTTTGATAATTAATTACTTATAAAAAAATGACAATATCCTGAGTTACTTTACAATTTTTTTAAATATTTTAGTTTTGTTTTATTATTTTTATAAAACTGTGATATCAATATAGGTATAGATTCAGTACTAATTGTAATATCTTAACATACTAAGAAGGTTAGGTTAGGTTGTGGTTTTCTTTTCAGCATTTCAAGGTAAACTCAAATATTCACAATAAATTAGTATGTCACATATGCACTTACCCATAAGCAAGATATTGACTATAAGCAAGTGCGAGAACGGGTTGCAACTTGCAGAGAACATGAAAATATGATAAAGAACGTAGGGAATACAAAGAATGAACAATGAACTTGTGAAGAACATAGAGAATATAACAAAGAATGTAGAAAACATGTAGGTGAAGGTGATGAACAAAGTGATCTTGTGAGGAACATGAACTTGTAGAGAACATGAATATTGACAAGGAACACAAAAAACATGGAAGACAGCATGAATATTGAGTATAAACGTTGTTCAGAGAACATATGAACTTGTGAAAAACATGAAAATATAGAAAATATGACTAGAATTTGTAGAGAACATTATGAGACTGAGAAAGACCACAGAAAAACGGAGATACTTGTGAAAAATATAAACTGAACATGTTGTGAACATTTGCTGAACATGGAGTGAACAAAGAAAATATGGAAGAAAATGCAAAGAACGCAGTGAAGAACACAGCAAATATACAAATACATTAGGATTATTGAAGGTTTGGATAAATTGGGGAATGAGAGAGATGAAGGGGGAGGTAAGGGATGAGGAAAGGAGGAAGGTAAAGGGTGTGAGGAAATAAGGGCAAATAGGAGTTGGGGAACGTAAGAGATGAGAAGGTAAGGGTAAGGTGTGATTTTTGACCGTGCGATTATTGCTCCGTTGAGCAAATAAAGGGTATTGAAGGTAAGGTGCGTGATGACTGATGAATATTGATTATTTACATAGCTGAGTACAAAAAGGGTATTAAAGGACATGTTTACTTATGATAGACTGGAGAGGACCTTGATCTGAAATAATTGTTTGATGAACTAAGGCAGAGGACAGGAGGCCAAACTCGGTAATTTGCTTTTGATTTATTTTACAGGGGCGTCTGAAAATGTAGTTGGGGGTTTAAATCTCTGGGGATTTAGACTGATAGTATTGAATTTGCAAGAGAGAACTAAGAGGACAAGAGCTAGAGTTGGGTAACACTTTTTTCTTAATTTAATTAGAAGTACGACAGGTTTAAATTTCAGGAAAATTGATGGTTATTAACGAAGATATGTGAAGGAACTAAGACTGAACACGAGAGCTGGAACTCGGTAACTAAATTGTCGTATTGTACTATGTTTGAAATATGACGGTTTAAACTTTCAGGGATATTAGACTGTTAGTAAAGAAGTTACGGGGATATAGTAAGGCGGGGACAAGAGCTGGAGCTACTGACTGAATTGGATTTACTACTTATGAAATATGACTGTTTAGAATTGGGCTGACATTGGGCTGTTAGTAGCGAAACTACACTTATAAATGCGGTCTCTAACAAATTTTAGTCTTAAAATGTTCTCTAAAAATTTTTGGTCTCAATTGGACTCTGATAATATTTGAATTTCTTCCATAAGAACCCTTTAAGAACGTAATGTAAGTAAAACACTGAATTATTTTAGTATTAAAATGGTCTCTGACTAATTTTTGTCTTCAGTTGGACTCTGTCAAATTTTGGTCTTTACTGGACAATATTTGAGTAAAATAATCTCTCTCTTAAATGGACTCTGAAGAAAATAGGTCTTCAAATGGTCTCTGAAGGAAATCGGTCTTTAAATGGTCTCTGATTAATTTTCGGTGTTTAAACTGGTCTCTGTTCAATTTTGGTCTTTACACGATAACATCCGCAAATAGATGTAAAAACTAAGTCACGGCTAAGATGTCTGTTTTCCTTAACAAAACTTCTATGAACATATTCTCTGAAAATGGTCGTTTTTTCTAAATTTTGGTCATAAACATGTAAATAAACTTCTATGATAAAATGAACTCTGAAAACTTTTGAATTTCTCCCATAAGAACTCTTAACAAACTTCTATGAAATTATTTTCCTCATAAGAACTCTTAATAAACTTTTATGATCGCTTTATCCAAAAATGGTCTTTGAAAAATGCACGATTTTGCAAACAAAATTTGTCCGTAGAGTTTACCTGGAACCCCCGACGCCTTAAACGGCCCATATAAAATTAACTGGAAACCCGAAGCCTTAAACGGCCCATCCCTGAACAAAAATGGGCCGCATACGGTGTCATCCCTACGGTGTCATCCCTACGGTGTCATCTTTTAAGTACCTAGAAATGTTCGTCATAGATTTTTCGTACAAGCTATTATTGATGAGTTTAAAGGCCTTTTCTTGAACTTTACAAGATGTGTTGGCTTTTTCTATTATGTTGGTTGAAATGAAAATTTTTAGATAGGGCGCCTGTTTAAATTTATAGATTGTTTTTTAACGGTCACAATTTAACTTTAACTTCTAATCCTAGTTTCAATAGCAGCTGAAGGAAATCAAGGCTCACTAAATAGTCTTTCTGGGACAAATGAGAAGCGATTAATTTAGTGTTCTTAGGTGGGAGTTTACGTTTCTCGTCATTATACTTAAACAAATCAATAGTAAAGTTGATAGTAAATTCCTTCGTGTCCTCATCGACAACAAGCTGAATTTCCAGGGACTCATTCTAAATATAGCAAAAAAAAAAGTTTCTAAAACTGTTGGCATTCTTTCTAAGATCAGATATGTACCTCGCCCTGCCCTGGTGATGCTCTATTACTCTCTCATCTATCCTTATCTCAACTATGGTATTTGTGCTTGGGGCTCTACTACCCAAAATCACTTACGTCCTCTAATTACCCAACACAAAGCTTCTATTAGAACAATATCTAACTCTGGCCCCAGACAGCACTCGGTACCCTTACTCAAATCTCTGAATATGTTAGATATTAAGTCACTGCACATCCTCTCCTGTGTACTCTATATATTTAAAACTGAATTGTAATGCCAATCTTGACCTTAAAAGCTTCTTAGAAGGTTGTAACAGAACCCATGGGCACCACACCAGAAACAAATACCTATTTGATATTCCAAGAGTATGACTTAAATCAAACTAGAAATGCTATACAAATCAAGGGACTCAGAATGTGGAATGACCTTCCCAATCATGTCAAAGGCTGTAGCTCAACCAGTTTAAGATGAAAACTAAATACTACCTAATTAACTCCATGTAACCTACCTTGCCCCTAAATGTCAACCAATGTCTTACTATTTTTAAAAATGCTGTTTGTTGACCAACTTGTATATTGGATATTTTCTACCATGTTCCCCCTTTATCTTATTTTTTTTCCTTTCAATGCAATTTATACTTTAGGCTCAATTACTATTAAGTTTTAGTCTAAATGTTTTTTTCCCACCTCACCTTGCCGGAAACGCTATCGCATTAATGACTTTTGGTATTGTATGTACTAGCTCTATCTATAAATCCAACATTGTTTGTAACAAATCCTCTATTAATGTACTTTTACCTGAATAAACATTTGATTTGATTGATTTTATTTGATTAAGGGTATGCTTACTGTACTCTGACAAATACTCTTCAGTTATATTAGTATGGGACAGCACAAGAGGCTGGTCATCAGTGTACGTAGCTACCTCGGGAGATACCTTTTTTGTATCACACAAGATCCAGTACCCTTTGTCCAGATTACAGGGGATACATGGTCTAACTCATGCCTTAACAATGTGTCCTGCTCAAGGTCAGATAACTGTCTAATCCCTCCTTGGGGAAGTAACTCGGCCATGCACTTGGCATATAGGCTGTTGAAGTAGAGATACAGGATGTAAGTATCTTAATTAGAGCTGGGGTTAGATGTGATGGGCTCATTTATAGCCTAAGTGAACTGTCTTTTTGATGATGTGAACCCCCATCTAAGATTCTTCTAAGTAAGTTGTATATATTTTGATCATATACATAGTCAAGCACCACTTTAGATTTAAACAAGAACGCATCCCAAGCGTAATTAGGCAGTGACACAGAAGGCAATGTCTTGTTCATAAATTTCCTTTTAAGGATGTGCGCCAGAGTGTGAATATATCAACAAGCGTGCCTACATCAACTTTTAAATACAAAAGGAAGTAATCTTTTATGCTTGTGCAGTTCCCTAAGTTGAATACCTTAAGAGCTTGGCCATAATCTTTTTCAGACAGAGGAGTGTCACATACTCATTATAAAAATGATTACGAGGGGGGAGCCGAGATTCATCTAATACATCCTTTGAAGAAATGTAATCATAGCACAGACTCTCTTTCCCTTTTATTGAAAGGGGTTTAGCTTCGTCAGACACATCACTCCATATGTGTTCTGTATACTTGGTAGGTTTCTTACTATCAATGTGTTCTGTGGCAAGGCTTCCTAATGAGCCGTTAAGAAGCGCTAAGCTATCTACGAATTTAAGATTACTTATGATGACTTCATGAATTTTAAGCCTTCTAAAAAAAGGATTTCAATTTTCGAGGAGGATCTTTGGGAAGTTCTTTGAGTATGATTCCAAGGTCATGGGCAGTATTGAGAGAAAATGTGGTCAAGTACCTACGAGTATTCTTGCCCTATGGATTGCAACGAGCATAATATGCACCAAGATATTAACTATCTTGAGTAGTGTGGTTATGATGTCTATGTTTATCTTTCCTTGTTGCATATACTTGATGACGTAACTGACAACTACTCTGCCTCTGAAATATTCTTTCTTGCTCTCTAGACAAGTTTTTAGGAGAGTTGGAAAGCTGAACGTATTTTTTTTCTCGATACCTACTTCTGGGGGTTCTTCTACTGCCCAAGCCCGGCCCGAGGCCAGGCTTGACTTGTGAGAGTTTGGTCCACTACGCTATTGCTTCCAGCGGCCCGCAGGCCCACATACACACCACAACCAGGTTGGTTCCGCACTCCTTGAAGAAAACTATCTAGTTTTCTGTTGAAGATGTCCACGGTTGTTCCGGCAATATTTATTATGCTCGCTGGGAGGGTGTTGAACAACCGTGAACTTCTGATATTTATACAGCTCTCTCTGATTGTGCCTATGGCACCTCTGCTCTTCACTGGTTCTATTCTGCCTTTTCTTCCGTATAGTTCACTCCAATATATTGTAATTTTACTGTGCAGACTTGGGACCTGTCCCTCCAGTATTTTCCATGTGTATATTATTTGATATCTCTCCCGTCGTCTTTCTAGCGAGTACATTTGGAGAATTTTGAGACGATCCCAATAATTTAGATGCTTTATCGCGTCTATGTATGCCGTACATGTTCTGTACTCTCTCTATTTCAGCAATCTCTCCTGCTCTGAACGGGGAAGTCAGTACTGAGCAGTACTCAAGACAGGACAGCACAAGTGATTTGAAGAGTACAACCATTGTGATGGAATCCCTGGATTTGAAATTTCTCGTAATCCATCCTATCATTTTTCTGGCTGCAACAATATATGCTTGGTTATGCTCCCTAAACATTAGGTCGTCAGACATCATTTTTCCCAAATCCTTTACATGTTTCTTTTCTACTATGGACAAATTTGACTGTTTTGTACCCTGTGTTATGTTTAAAGTTCTCGGTTTTACTGTATCTGAGTACCTGAAATTTATCGCTCTTAAACATCATGTTATTTTCTGCTGTCCTCTACGATGCCTGTAACTTGGTAATAAATTAACAGCATCTGGACCTACATGTGAAAATGTTTCTAAGACATTGTATTCTCTATCTAGTATCATATGGGTATAAGCAATAGCTTTTCGATCGTTCACTGGTTGTCTACTTTCGATCGTTCCTCGGAGATTTTGACGATCTAGTAAGCATTCAAAGTCGTAGTACGCAGTATGGGTAGGCTATAGGTTCTCCCATATTTTTTAAAAACAATCATTTTATTAAGATTATAGAACGAGAATACTTGTGAATACTTGTATATGACTCTTTGTGAGCCTTAATCTCATTTAGGGGAATGTGTAATAGACATATGTGACAGAATTTGTGAGAAGCTAGAATTCTACATGCGTTATTGCTTATAGTCTTAACACATTTGTGAAAATCTTTGATCAAGCATTGATGCTTGCCTTCCAATGATAACAAAGAGATTATATCTTCATTTTGTCCTGGCTCTTCCAAGCTAAACTAAGATAGTATCGGTTGCTCTCTTGAGTTACTGTATACATATACATCAATAGGTTGTTAAGCTTTTCTACTTTCCTAAGATTATCAAAAGATATGGGAAATTTGAGTTCATCTGTCCGTACTACGAATCTACTACACCACTGAATACTTTTGTATTGCATATAAACATTATTTATTGTCCTACCCCGTGCTAGGCGACAATACATTGCAATAAATACTCTCCTAGCGTGTCCGCCGCTATGGGGGTTAAAACAGATTCTTTACCGTGTAATTTGGCTGCATAAGGTACGCAAGATCCGAGGTGCACGGGGTGACGGATGTAAGAGAAATTAATGGCGAAGCCTGACATAGAATGGATTCATACATTAGAGGATTGGACATTTTTAAGACTCATCAATTTTTGCAGTCGACCGACCCAAGAATTAAGCCAGTATTAGGGCCAGCATTATTATGGGGGCATTATTATGGGCATTATAGGGGGGCCCCCTCATTATGCTTGGGGGCATAATGAGGCAGGTGTCGATGGGGCTTGGAGGGCATACTGATGCAGGTGTTGGAGAGGCCTGGGGTATAGTGAGGTAGGTGTTGGAGAGGCCTGGGGGGCATAATGAGGCAGGTGTTGGTGTTGGAAATTTCCAACATAACTCCGGGGGGAGATTTATCGGGTCGCAGTGTAATGTTGAGTACTGACATACCCATCCCGAAGTTAGTATTAATATTAGTATGTTAGTATGTTAGTACACACATAACGGATGTCCCGGATTTGTCAAGGACATACAAGAAACTTAAGTCTTGCAGATTTCATGTTAAATGGAACATGTTATTATGAATAATCTAAAGTTAATAACTAAGAAAGCCTACAATAAACTCTGTGACTGGTGTCGCTATGACATGTAATGTTTTTGTTACTAAGTCTTAAAGTCTTGTAAACTCTCAGATACTCTAGACGAAATGATGTTATTAATAGCCTATACAACAATTAAGAATTAAATCACACAATTCAAATAACTGAGAATCTACTGTGATGAGAATGTTCTGGGTCATAGTGACTTGTAATGATTTGTTACTTGACATCACAACACAGTATCATCATGAATACTTAAATTGGATGGGAAGGTATTTGCTCTTGGTCAGAGCTGTAATAGGCTTGTAGTTTCCGCTTGCATTGTTGAGCAGCAGCTCTAGTAGGGCGGGTGCTCGGTGGATCAGAATTGCTGTCCTCGGAAACTGTTGGTGAAGCTGGTTCTGGTAAACACTCTCGTTCTGCTAATTCGAGAGGTACCAACTTCTTTTTAAGGTTTTTAAGGTAGTGTTGCCTCGGCACAAAACCTTTACTACTCTCAGGATGCCTTGGTGATCTGGGTGGATAGCAACAATTTTGCCTATGGGCCACTCTGACCTTGGTCCATCACTGTCAACCAATACTAGGTCTCCTGGTTTAAGTTGTACTTTATCATAGGGACTCGAAGCTCCGTAGTGGTACTCTCGTAGAGCTGTGAGGTACTCTCGAGTCCACACCTCATTCCACCTTTCAATTACTCTTGAGAGATGTTGGTAACTTTCTACCAAGTCACACCTGGTTACATGTGAAGGGTCGACGGGGTCCTCTTCTGCCAAAGGCATGGGAGGGCTCAGCAGGCCTCCATGTATCAAGTGTGAGGGACTCAGAGGTTCTCTCCGTGAGAAATCATCTGACAGGTATGTTAATGGGCGGTTATTAACTCGCGCCTCGATTTCCACAACAAGGGTTTGGAGTTCGGAGTAACTAATTTTCTGTCGATGTAAGGTCTTTCTTAAACATTTTTTGACAGTTCCTATCATTCGTTCGTAGAACCCACCTTGCCAAGGGGCTCTTGGAGCTATAAATTTCCAGTGGCATTCTCGTCTCTGCAGGACTGATTGAACTTCTGGATGATTCCATACTTCTCACAGACAGGCTTCTCCTGCCACAAAATTTGAACCATTGTCCGATATCATTAGTTTGGGACAAGATCTGCGAGCTGCAAATCTACGAAAAGTTTGGATGAAGGCTTCAGCACTCATGTCAGAAGTCACTTCTAGATGTACGCCTCTGGTGGTAGCACACGTAAAGAGGCAAATGTAAGCCTTCACTGGTATCTTATCTGGATTGCCAGTGAGAAGCAAGGCTCCTGTGTAATCGACACCAGTGGTCTCAAAGGGACGAAGATGAACCACTCTTTCTTCAGGGAGTGGTGGAGGTCCTGGGTAAGGACACACTCGAGCATCGTATCTTTTGCAGATTACACAGAATTTAATAATTGATTTGACTGTCTGACGACCTTGAGAAAGCCAGTATTTCTGTCTAAGGTCGGTGAGAGTGTCTAACACTCCACCATGTAAAGTACCATATTGATGGTGATGTAAAACTAGAAGTTTGGTAATGATGTGGTGACGTGGTAGAAGGATTGGATTCTTGGTATCCAGATCAATTTTGGCATGAAGCAAACGTCCTCCACACCTTAATATATTATGAGTGTTGGCATCATACCAGATACCTAGAGACTTAGTTAATTTATCTGGAAGATTTTCATATTCGCTTCCATATGTCTCTTGCTGTGCACGTTTGATCCAGTAGAGGATAGGATTGGGAAACTTATGTCTGATTCCTATCTTAGCAAGAAAGTCAAACACATATGCTGTCACTCTTAATAACTTACTTAAGTTAGAATAATTGTGAGGATCAATAGCTAAGATTCGATGAGGTTCTGGTTCTTTCATGGGAGTGGTGATATTGGTCCCTATGACTTGTGGCTTTTGTTTGGGCCACTGACCACTAACAAGCCATGGAGGTCCATTGAACCACAGCGATGACTTGATAAGTTGTTTTAGTGTTAATCCTCGAGATAAATAATCTGCAGGATTGTCCTTAGTGGGAACATGTCTGAATTTATATCCAGCAGATAACTCATGAATTTCCCTAACACGATTACTGACGTAGGGAGTTTTATTATTGTTGTTTCTTACCCATTGCAAGACTGCCTCATTGTCTGACCACACGACAATCTCACCAAAGTGGATATTATTGAGTGTTTTGGTCAGGCAATGAGCCAATCTTACTCCCACCAGCAATGCAGTCAACTCCATTTGAGGTAAAGATCTCTTCTTAATGGGAGCAACTCTTGCTTTAGATGTGAGCAAAATTGATTGTGCACTATTAACTAAGTAGGCTACAGCGCCATACGCTTTGCCAGAGGCATCGCAAAAAACGTGCAAATTTGTGGGCAAGTTTGGTCCTGAAGCATTACGAGGAAATTTCAAAACACCTAACTGATTGAAATCCGCTGTGAGTATCTGCCATTTAGCTTGTAACTCACCTGGTAATGGATCATCCCATCCCATATGTTTCTGCCAGCATTCCTGCATTAGGAGTTTGCCCCTTATTAATATAGGACTAAGTAAGCCTAAAGGGTCAAATGGTTGACTGACATACGAGAGTAATTTTCTCATGGTAAGGGATGAATTATCGGTTTGTACTGACTTGACAGTCATCTCGTCAGTACTTGTGTTCCATTCCACACCTAGAACCTTTAATTGATTAGGTACCTGATAACCTGGAAATTCTTTCTCGATTATCTGGTTTAATGATTTATTATTTGAGGCCCATGATTGTAGTGGCATATTGGCTCCTAATAACTCACGGTTAGCCTCATGGTAGATTTCTACCAAATTAGATTGATCATTTGTAGTTCCCTGGAAATTATCGACATATAAGTTGTCACTAATTTCTGCCTTATAAGGGTTATTTGACTTCCTCAAATGTGTATCTAGTGTCGCTTGCAATAGAAACGGGGAAGACGTCGCTCCGAATAATACTGAGGCAAAACGATATGTGATGATATCACTGTTAGGATCCAGTGGGTCCTTAATCCAGAGAAACTTGGTGTAATTACGATCCTCTTCCTGTAAACCTACTCTAAGGAAAGCTTTACTGATATCAGCAGTATAAGCAAAAATACCAGTGCGGAATCGTAATAGCACATCATGTAGCCTTTGGGTTAGGCTAGGTCCCGTTTGGAGACATTCATTCAAAGACACACTGCTTGGCTTCACTTTAGCACTACAGTTGAAGACAATACGTATTGGTGTTGTCAATGAATCTTTCACCACAGCGTGATGGGGTAAATAGTGACCTATTTTCCGGTCATCGTTATCAACAACCTTGATAAATTTACTGTTGAGTTGTTGTTGGATTAGTTGATGATACATGTTCAGTTTGTCTGACTGCTTCTGCAGTCGTGTCAATTGAGACTGCAATTGTGAGGCTGCCATGAAATAATTAACTGGAAGTTGTGGATGATTCAACTTCCATAGTAGTCTCACCCAGTATTGTTTATCTTTATAGACAACTGTATCCAGATATTGTTGGTAAGTCCACATATCATCAGGGCTTGGTTGTTCAGGAATAATACCTAAAGTGTCTAAATCCCACAGACGATGTACAGGTGGATCAGACTCAATATCTTCAGATATTTCTCTGAAATGTAGGGGTGACTGTTCCAAGCCTAGTCACGCCATTATTGTGTTGTTAGATTGTTGGTTGGTTGACGCTGGATTTTGTTGGAAAAGCACCGGTCCAGTAAGCAATTTGCCTCCAGCAGATGACAACACATTCATTCCATGTTGTCTGGTGCATCCCGTTATAAATTTATAATAATGGTCAGCGCCTATAAGTATTCCAACATCAGTGAGGCAGTCAGAATTTATTTTGTAATCTGCTAGCCTCATGCGGTTTCGTATAAGATATTTCGCAGTGCGAGCTAATCCGGTGACCTGCAGGTCTGTAGGAAGTTTATCTACTACTACCGCTTGTATTGGACTAGTGGAAGATCCAAGTCTCACTAATACCTTAACTACTTGGTATTCACGAGGTCCACTATTAGTCAAGAAACCTGAAATATTTAATCTCACACTTTTGGCAGGTTTTAATTTCAACTGCTCGACTAATTGTTGTGTAATGAAGGTTTTCTGTGATCCTTGATCAAAAAGACCTCTAGTGTTAACTCTAGATTTCCTGTTTATTAGTCTAAGTTGAGCTGTAGGCAGAGTGGTATTATTGCCTGACTCAGTAGCAAGTACATTTATTTCTTGAAGCACTTTGCAATATTGTACTGTGGTAGAATTCGTGGAATTCTCCCCAGTTGTCATAGATTGGGTAGAAGTTTTTCTACATAAGGCATAGTGATGTACACCTTTGTTGCATCTACTGCATGAACGTAGTTGCACTACACATTTTTTGGGGTCATGAGAGCCCATTCACTTGGTGCACCTGTGTATTTCTTGTAACCGTTTAATCCTGGTATTAAAGTTAGGATAAACAGTGCATTGGTAGGTGGCATGTTCTTGACTACAGAACAGACACCTTATCTCTCTGGTTGACTTTGTCCCTTGAGTAGACAAGTCCTTTGTTACACCAGAAGGAGATACTGAATAAGTACCTACATTACCACTCCCCTTTCCAGTGGATGGAGTAGTCTTAGGTTTAAATTTATTAGACTTATTTAAAGTCAATTTTGGTTTGACTGAAGTGTCAATATGAGCTGAGTTACGATGGGAGTTAGTAGAGAAGTTTGAAACACTTTTCCCATCTTGGTTGGCTCTTTGTCTTTCGACTAAGGTATGTAGACCTTCTGTAATTTCTTTCAAGGTCAAAAAGGTCTTGTTGTACATAGTACACAATTTATCTAAGGTTTCTCTTGGTAATTTTCGCCTAACAACTACTTTGGTCATCCATTCAGCTGTCTGAATTTGGACTTTAAGGCTTAAGGCCTTGAGTAAAGATTCTAACTCTAGCCTGAAAGTTTGGAGAGAATCTGTAGAATTATTAGCAGATGGTAAATGTAGCAATTTTTGAACTAAGACAGTAATAGTTCTCTCCTTGTTATCGTAGTTGGTTTTGATCAATTGAACAGCTAAGGTGCAACCATCACTGGTCAGTGTTATATTAGAGATTACTTTCAAGGCTTCATTTCGTAACAAGCCTTGTAAATAAGTGAATTTGGTGGTTTGAGGAATGTTAACTTTAGAGTCTACTGCGTCTACGAATTTACTTCAGAAATCATCCCAACTTTCATTCTCGTTACCAGAAAATGTAGGTATATTGATTTGAGGTAATTTGACATCAGGATCTGTATGTGCAGTAGAAGTTATTGTTAATTTGTTTTTAGCAATTTGCTTTTTAAAGGGTTGAAGCTTAACCTGTATATATCTTCTTCATACTGGGCTAAGTCATTTACAGCATCCTCAAGTTCACTACTATCTACAGAAGTTGAGTGAAATTCTGTCAAATACAGACTCATGTGTTGCTTAATATGGGCAAATTTGCTTTCAGCAACTTGTAGTAAATCTTCTAATTCAAAGTAGTCAACAGGTGACTGTTGTGACAGATTTTGACATTTATTAATCTGTCGGGTCAAATGACCTTTCAGACCGATAAGGGTCCTTTTCATTTTTGTAGCCGTTTCCATTTTGGTGGGTAAAGGCTGGTTTGTCAGTAAATGTTTGTTACTGAGATAACTGGGATATTGACTCATTCAGTGGAGTTCAATATCAATAAGAATAGCCTGATATACTTGAATAGACTATAATTTTACCTACCTAACAAGAGATAACTAATTATTTTGAGCAGTGCTCGAACTTCACCATTAACTTTCGTCTGGTTAGCTCTTCTATATCACCATCAGATGTAATGGTGACCATTCAGCTATACTCAAAATAGGTACACACAAAATAATGAGTGCAAAATGAAATATTATGGATATACTCTAATCAGAGTTATCACAAAGTTTAATCCCACCCTTGATAGGGTCAGCACAAATGGTATAATACATACACTACTAACTAGCTCAAGTCTAGTTGTGATAATTCCTACCTAAGAAACTACAAATTTATTTAGTCTGGGTTTGTGCCAAATTCAGCACAATCACAGCCTAAATTCTGCCTAATAAGATTGGTAAAGATTATTGTGGTGCAGTAATGTGAATATAGTTGTGCTGTATTTTGGGTTTTTTGGATTTTATAGTTTATAAGTGTGCACTTGCACACACAAATGAAAACAATTATGTACAGTTAAGTTTGGCTTGCTAGTCACAGCCGTTTGTGATAGTTGATTGTGTTGATCAATTTGTCAACCACATGTGACCTAGACTCACCTGACAGGTGTACACCATCTCTGGCCAGGTTTTGTCTATATGGTCTGGCTGTAAATTGGATATAAGTGGCATCCAATCTCACTCGTTTTTTCAGCCTGAAATTTATGTATTTAGCAGCTCTCTGGTAGTATTCTGGTGTTACTCCCCAACGATTATCTTGACTTGGTTGGCGAGGTTCCACTAACGTGAATACTACGGAATTGCTGATGAGCTTAAATGAAGAAATTATGGCTTTAAGGTGATTGATCACCTCAGCTGGATGACGAGTAGGATGGATGTCATTACCACCTAAGTAAATAATGGTTAGATGGTGTAGCCACTCTAATGCAGGTGTTAGTGTGGAATTGTTATAAAAGTTATGAGCTGTTGCTCCTGGTGACCTAAAGATTCTTAGTTCAGTATGAGGTATATGTCTAAGTGTTGTGGGTAATTGACTGTGTCCCACGAGTGCTACCTTATACATGAGGTGTAAGTAGCAATGACTTGGTGTGACTTAGGCTAACCTATGTGTAACACTGTTGGTAGACACAATTAAAATGGTTAGTCTAGACTACTTCACACGGGGATTAGTTATTACTAATTAGTATGTATATTTATATTTTATGTTTATCCGGTTCGAAGGACCATAATGTGGGACATTTGGGGCTTGACTCTATTTAATTATTAAAGTAATGAAATCAATTACGAAGGACCACCCGCTTTTATAGTAAAGAGGGAAACTAATAAAAAGTGATGATTGGAAATTCCTAGAAGAACCAGTGTCTATGGATAAATATTAGGAAGTATAATCACTTAAGTAATTAGTGGGCTGTATAGATAATTTACTTGAATCAAAGCCTCAAACACCTACATTGGGGTGTTATTGCTAGAACTTCATGTATGTCTAGGAACTAGTGTGGTTCGTGCACCAGTTCATTGTGTAATAACCTAATCTTATGACCAATTAAAGAAATCAATAGAAAATTTATCACCAGTAAATATATAGATCATTAACATCAGAAATTAATCATTATAATAAGCACGTATTATCTCCAGTGTACACAGTATTCCATTAAATGATAATTATTCAAATTCTCATTATTTTATTTAAGGGAATACAAAAAGTCTTAGCTTGAAGACGCTTTCAAAGACATCAGTTACGAATCCTCCTCGGGATCTCCGGAATTCCTCGTAGAACACTGGGAGATGAATAACACGGGTAAGGTAACAGCTCGTGGATTCCTCACACGCGAGCTGTAATTTAAGAGATATTACGTAGCAATGTACTAGGCTACTAAAATATCTATATTCATGAAAATGGAAAATACATTAATTAGAATACTAACATGGGTTTTGTTTAGATTGTTCGATGTAACGACAAGCTACCCCGCCATATACAATCTCTAATGATGCATCAAAAGGGAGTTATATATACTTAGCTAAAAGGGTACTGCTTAACTCCCTTTTGATGCATCATTAGAGATTGTATATGGCGGGGTAGCTTGTCGTTACATCGAACAATCTAAACAAAACCCATGTTAGTATTCTAATTAATGTATTTTCCATTTTCATGAATATAGATATTTTAGTAGCCTAGTACATTGCTACGTAATATCTCTTAAATTACAGCTCGCGTGTGAGGAATCCACGAGCTGTTACCTTACCCGTGTTATTCATCTCCCAGTGTTCTACGAGGAATTCCGGAGATCCCGAGGAGGATTCGTAACTGATGTCTTTGAAAGCGTCTTCAAGCTAAGACTTTTTGTATTCCCTTAAATAAAATAATGAGAATTTGAATAATTATCATTTAATGGAATACTGTGTACACTGGAGATAATACGTGCTTATTATAATGATTAATTTCTGATGTTAATGATCTATATATTTACTGGTGATAAATTTTCTATTGATTTCTTTAATTGGTCATAAGATTAGGTTATTACACAATGAACTGGTGCACGAACCACACTAGTTCCTAGACATATATGAAGTTCTAGCAATAACGCCCCAATGTAGGTGTTTGAGGCTTTGATTCAAGTAAATTATCTATACAGCCCATTAATTACTTAAGTGATTATACTTCCTGATATTTATCCATAGACACTGGTTCTTCTAGGAATTTCCAATCATCACTTTTTATTAGTTTCCCTCTTTACTATAAAAGCGGTTGGTCCTTCGTAATTGATTTCATTACTTTAATAATTAAATAGTCAAGCCCCAAATGTCCCACAGTTGGAGAGGCCTGGGGGCATAGTGAGGCAGGTGTTGGAGAGGCCTGGGGGGGCATAATGAGGCAGGTGTTGGAGAAGCCTGGGGGCATAATGAGGCAGGTGTTGGAGAGGCCTGGGGGGGCATAATGAGGCAGGTGTTGGAGAGGCCTGGGGGGCATAATGAGGCAGGTGTTGGAGAGGCCTGGGGGGGCATAATGAGGCAGGTGGTGGAGAGGCCTGGGGGGGCATAATGAGGCAGGTGTTGGGGAGGCCTGGGGGGCATAATGAGGCAGGTGTTGGAGAGGCCTGGGGGCATAGTATGCAGGTGTTGGAGAGGCCTGGGGGCATAATGAGGCAGCTGTTGGAGAGGCCTGCGGGGGCATAATGAGGCAGGTGTTGGAGAGGCCTGGGGGCATAATGAGGCAGCTGTTGGAGAGGCCTGGGGGGGCATAATGAGGCAGGTGTTGGAGAGGCCTGGGGGGGCATAATGAGGCAGCTGTTGGAGAGGCCTGGGGGGGGGCATAATGATAAGGACGTCTCGACTGGTCAGCACCTGTGTAAGCATTGTTTAAGGAACAGAGGTGTGTTGAATCTTTGATATGTTTTGATGTCTGAAAATGTAGATTGATATATCGAGTAAGGAAAATATGTTAATGAAAGAACGAACGAAAGAACGAATGATGAGGGAGGTAGGGATGGTGGTGTGAGGTTAGGTCGGAATAGGTTGGGTGGGGGGGGGACGGTGAAGGGGCGGGCAGGTGATTAGATTAGACACCTGTTGGGATAGACTTGGGGCACCTGACGAGGGAGGAATAGGGGTAGTATGGGTAATTAGATTAGACACCTTTTGGGTGAGGTAAGATTGGAGGCGCCTGGCGGGGTAGGAGTGTAAAGCGGGTTGGGGGAGGGGGGAAGGACTGTGAGGTAAGATTGGGGGCGCCTGGCGGGGTAGGAAGGTAGAGCGGGGGGGGGGGGGACTGTGAGGTAAGATTAGTGACGTCTGATGTGGACGGGTAATGGAACTGTTTTACTTACTTATACAATAGTGTAATAGTTTAGTTTAAAATATGTTTATAGCCGTAGAGTTTATTTTCAGTAAGACGGGAGTGGACTTGGCCACGAATTTTTCTTAACAAACTTCAATGATTATGTGAACACTGAAATAATTTTGATCTTATATGGGTGTGAAACAGCAGTAAGTGAAACTGAAAAGTTTTAGGGCTCAAATGGGTGGGGCACAGCACTAAGTAAATATCTGAAAAAATATACTTGGAACCCCTTGTCGCTGTACCAGTAAATGGGCTCAAAACCCCAAACTTACTAGTACAGCGTCATCCCTTCTATAGCCAAAGACTTCCACCGTCTTTCTTAACCTTACATAGGCTGTTTATTTGGTTGGCATCTACCGTACCATACATATACATTTTTATTGTCAATCTCCATAACAGTTTTCTGATCAATTGGAAAACTGTGAGACAAATAACACACTTTAGACAAAATTTTGCAACTAATTATTACAGCCTTCTGAAATAAGGTTAATTTCCAATTTGACTACATATTCGTAGCTACTAATTATATTTCTACATAGTACCTGCCAATTTGTAAGCAATGTTGTTCCATATATTTTACACCAGCAAATCTCGAGAGCTTTAATAGACTCTACTACCTTGAGCCATGCACCTGTCCAGGTAACTTTATTACACCAATTGCCAAGTCCCATTATACACGTTTTGTTCTTGTTAATGACAGCACCTGTTTCTCTTTCAAAGTGGTCTAACTCATCCTGAACATTCACCACTGAGTCTCCTGTCTTCTATAATAGTGGTATTATAGCCAAGTACAGTGGCTCTTGAAGTGTAACATACATAAACATTTTTTTTTCTACCACAGACGTGGCCACACATTTACAATGCTAACCAGAATATATACATTTTCTTCTGTCATCCATGGACTGGGTTAGAGATGTGTTAAACATATAGTTCAAGGGTTTATTGAACAATCAACCACAGAAGGTGAGTCGGTGGTTTTAAAATGCTAAGCTAACCTACATATGTAAATACATAGATACACAGATTTACGTATGCTGTACATAGAGTTCGATGTGTCTTTTACATAGTGTCACTAATGTGCATATACAAAGGTGAAATGTAATTCTGATCAGCTTCCATATATACTTTATACACTTACATATACATACAGCCACACACATATGCATACATGTACATATATACATACATATATACACACACACACATGCATTCACATATATTTGTCTCTTTTACACTGACAGGATGAGATAGCTGATAGAGAAACTAGTGTGCAATTAAGCACTTAATCACTGAAGGTGATTAAGGTGCTTTTACAACCTCAGGTTGTATAGTTACATCACATACATACATTGTATAATTGATACATTACATGGTTAATCTTGGGTACAAGTCCAATATATCAAGTGTTCCAGTACTCGCATATTAATTACACAGTTCAGCATACCTCAGCCCAGGAGGGCGAAAGTCAGTCAATATGGGACATTCTACAATATAATGTTCAAGAGAGTGCATGTTTTCTCTTTCACAAAGTTGACACATTGTGTACTCGACATTTGGGTTTTGAGAAAGCTGCCAGATACGTCTATATCCCAGGCGTATTATGGCCACTATAACATCACATTCCTGGGTTCTTGTTCTATTAGTCCCATATGTGAATGTCTCCTCACGATATCTATCATAATATTTAATGCTACAACTTTCAGGTCTTTGTGAATTTGTTAGGTCGGTGAGATTTTCATTAGATATTTGTTTAAGTATTCTCTTTGTCACTGCTAATGAAACACCCATATCAATTTCTACCACATTGAAAGGGGACATCACTGACCTTCCGACGGTTCAATTGAAAATAGTTTAATCAAGACACCGATGATACACTCGCTGCTCCGACACTGTTAATAAAGCATACGGATCCAATCAATAAATTCTTGAGCCACTCCTACCCTATCCAATATTTCCATTAAAAACTGAACATCAACACGGTCAAAAGCCTTCGACCAGTCAAGGTTTATCAAGGAGGAAGGAACATTATTTTCAGACACATAATACACAACATCCCTAATTACATTATTACAATTGATTATTGATCTTCCAGGCACACCACATAACTGTTCCTACGATATAATTTTTATCATTACAATCTTAAGTCTATTCACCAACAATTTTGAGATTATTTTGTAATCCAGGTTGAGCAAGGAAAGTGGCCTCCAGTTCGTTAGAATAAGCAAATCACCTGACACACAAATTACAATAGCGTGATGCATCGAATGAACAAATCCACAAGGGCCATAACGAGGATTCGAACCTACGTCCGGGAGCATCTCAGACACTGCCTTAATCAACTGAGCTACGACAGGGTAAAAAGAGTTGAAACCGAAGTTCTACTGAACTTACTGGATCCTGCAGCCTCTCCAAGACACAAACCAGGGTTTTACACAACTCCGGTTTGTGTCTCGGAGAGGCTGCAGGATCCATGTAAGTTCTACTGAACTTAGGTTTCAACTTTTTTTGTACCATGTCGTAGCTCAGTCGATAGAGGCAGCGTCTGGGATGATTTCGGATGTAGGTTCGAAGCCCTTGTAAATTTGTTCAAATCTCCTGTGTGTGTTTTTTTTTTTTTGTAAAATCTTAATAATCCCATGAGATTGTGATATGGTAAGCTTCCTATGCTGTAAGCTATACTGCACCACTTGTACAAAGCCTATAGCAATGACATCCCATAGACAGAAAAACAATTCTACCAGGAACCCATCACAGCCAGGTGATTTATTCTCCTTTAAACACTCCACACCACCTGCTTATCTACATCTTCCAACAATGACAATGTAATCCTGGGATAAAGCCCATGAACATTTTCCAAGGAAATACTCCCGCATACCTTGGTCTACGTCCATTTGTGTGTACAATTTCTCTAATTCACCTCTTAACATAACATACAATCCCATCCGTGTTTGTCATGTCCGTCCCATCGCCAGCTTTGATACTAGTCGCAAGCCCTTGTTATTCTTGACTTAACAAATATGGAGAGAGTTTTTCATCATATATCCTATCATTAATCTGGAGGCGAACATTGACTCCTTCAGATATTTCATCCCGCATTATGACTTGTCTAATCCCATATTAACCTTTGCATAAAGTTGTTTTAATGTGTTGTACAAAGGTTAAAAGGCCATTTTTTCAGCTGCCTTTATTTTTGGCGGTTGAAAATTTTCAAAATTTCACTTTCACAAAAACTTTTACACGAAATTTTACACATGTCCCGCTACTCCAAACGCATGTCCCGCCACTCCAAACGCATGTCCCGCCACTCCAAACGCATGTCCCGCCACTCCAAACGCATGTCCCGCCACTCCAAACGCATGTCCCGCCACTCCAAACGCATGTCCCGCCACTCCAAACGCATGTCCCGCCACTCCAAACGCATGTCCCGCCTCTCCAAACGCATGTCCCGCCTCTCCAAACGCATGTCCCGCCTCTCCAAACGCATGTCCCGCCTCTCCAAACGCATGTCCCGCCTCTCCAAACGCATGTCCCGCCTCTCCAAACGCATGTCCCGCCTCTCCAAACGCATGTCCCGCCTCTCCAAACGCATGTCCCGCCTCTCCAAACGCATGTCCCGCCTCTCCAAACGCATGTCCCGCCTCTCCAAACGCATGTCCCGCCACTCCAAACGCATGTCCCGCCTCTCCAAACGCATGTCCCGCCTCTCCAAACGCATGTCCCGCCACTCCAAACGCATGTCCCGCCACTCCAAACGCATGTCCCGCCACTCCAAACGCATGTCCCGCCACTCCAAACGCATGTCCCGCCACTCCAAACGCATGTCCCGCCACTCCAAACGCATGTCCCGCCACTCCAAACGCATGTCCCGCCACTCCAAACGCATGTCCCGCCTCTCCAAACGCATGTCCCGCCACTCCAAAAGACATTGAACTTGTGTTTTTGCCCAACCAGGTGTTCCCACAACACTTGAAAATTATGACTTGCATCTCTACTTTGCAACAGACTGCAAATGAGCTTCCATGACCCTGTCCCCACTTTAACCTGATCGTTAATGACAATCTTCACCACAACTGAACAATGATTTGAACAGCTGACCAGAACAGTACTACAAGAGCTAATTTTATTATGTAATGTGTGCATATTTATTCTATCAAGACTAGAACTAGAATTCTGGCAAACATACGTGTACTCAGAGACAACCCCATTAATGCTATTCGCATCCTTCACACCAATACATTTCAAAAGTGTAATTTAAGCAGGAGATACATATGTGTTCGACTGAGTACTACAATCTTTCACAGAAGTGACAAAATTAAAGTCGCCACCATAAATAACATTACGTGTATTATATCTGAAAATACAATAACTCTTTAGAGAACACTACCTCCCTCTCTTCCTGCGGGTGCCAGAGGGAGCACACACATTACGCAGAGGAATTATGGTGTCAAGAAAGGAAATCCTCGCATATAAAACATTATCAATTATCATCCATTCCGGTATTAAGAACCTTTATGTTGGCTTGTTTACCAATCAATATCATCGTACCACCTTTCAACAGGTTCGTAGGATTTATTAGGATTTCAAAATAATGAAGCAGCACATTAAGTTTCTTAACATCTTGCACATTGTGTTCTTGCAATAAAAGCACATCCAATTTATGCTATTTAAACAGGGATGTTAGTTGTAACTGATTCTACAGCTGAGCCCATTAATGTTTAAATTAGCACAATTAAAATTAATAGGCTTCCCGAATGTAATTTTGAAAAAAATACTCTGTCATTCTCACTCGTTAGTGAGTGTCATCTTAACATTTTCGAAATTTAGGTTTAATATTTTCCCTCGCGGCTCGATTCTGTTCATGTTCTGCAACATGATCACCACTCACCTGGTGTACTGTGCCCTAACATGATCACCACTCACCGGGTGTACTGTGCCCTAACATGATCACCACTCACCGGGTGTACTGTGTCCTAACATGATCACCACTCACCGGGTGTACTGTGCCCTAACATGATCACCACTCACCGGGTGTACTGTGTCCTAACATGATCACCACTCACCGGGTGTACTGTGCCCTAACATGATCACCACTCACCGGGTGTACTGTGCCCTAACATGATCACCACTCACCGGGTGTACTGTGCCCTAACATGATCACCACTCACCGGGTGTACTGTGTCCTAACATGATCACCACTCACCGGGTGTACTGTGTCCTAACATGATCACCACTCACCGGGTGTACTGTGCCCTAACATGATCACCACTCACCGGGTGTACTGTGTCCTAACATGATCACCACTCACCGGGTGTACTGTGCCCTAACATGATCACCACTCACCGGGTGCACTGTGCCCTAACATGATCACCACTCACCGGGTGTACTGTGTCCTAACATGATCACCACTCACCGGGTGTACTGTGTCCTAACATGATCACCACTCACCGGGTGTACTGTGCCCTAACATGATCACCACTCACCGGGTGTACTGTGCCCTAACATGATCACCACTCACCGGGTGTACTGTGTCCTAACATGATCACCACTCACCGGGTGTACTGTGCCCTAACATGATCACCACTCACCGGGTGCACTGTGCCCTAACATGATCACCACTCACCGGGTGTACTGTGCCCTAACATGATCACCACTCACCGGGTGTACTGTGTCCTACCATGATCAACACCCACCGGATGTACTGTGCCCTAACATGATCACCACTCACCGGGTGCACTGTGCCCTAACATGATCACCACTCACCGGGTGTACTGTGCCCTAACATGATCACCACTCACCGGGTGTACTGTGTCCTAACATGATCAACACC
Source organism: Procambarus clarkii (assembly GCF_040958095.1). Taxonomy (NCBI): domain Eukaryota; kingdom Metazoa; phylum Arthropoda; class Malacostraca; order Decapoda; family Cambaridae; genus Procambarus; species Procambarus clarkii. The sequence goes on from NC_091214.1 coordinate 11,258,480, forward strand.
CACCGGGTGTACTGTGTCCTAACATGATCAACACCCACCGGGTGTACTGTGTCCTAACATGATCACCACTCACCGGGTGTACTGTGCCCTAACATGATCACCACTCACCGGGTGTACTGTGTCCCTAACATGATCACCACTCACCGGGTGTACTGTGCCCTAACATGATCACCACTCACCGGGTGTACTGTGCCCTAACATGATCACCACTCACCGGGTGTACTGTGCCCTAACATGATCACCACTCACCGGGTGTACTGTGCCCTAACATGATCACCACTCACCGGGTGTACTGTGCCCTAACATGATCACCACTCACCGGGTGTACTGTGCCCTAACATGATCACCACTCACCGGGTGTACTGTGCCCTAACATGATCACCACTCACCGGGTGCACTGTGCCCTAACATGATCACCACTCACTGGGTGTACTGTGCCCTAACATGATCACCACTCACCGGGTGCACTGTGCCCTAACATGATCACCACTCACTGGGTGTACTGTGCCCTAACATGATCACCACTCACTGGGTGTACTGTGCCCTAACATGATCACCACTCACCGGGTGTACTGTGCCCTAACATGATCACCACTCACCTGGGTGTACTGTGCCCTAACATGATCACCACTCACCGGGTGTACTGTGCCCTAACATGATCACCACTCACCGGGTGTACTGTGCCCTAACATGATCACCACTCACTGGGTGTACTGTGCCCTAACATGATCACCACTCACCGGGTGTACTGTGCCCTAACATGATCACCACTCACCTGGGTGTACTGTGCCCTAACATGATCACCACTCACCTGGGTGTACTGTGCCCTAACATGATCACCACTCACCGGGTGTACTGTGCCCTAACATGATCACCACTCACTGGGTGTACTGTGCCCTAACATGATCACCACTCACCGGGTGTACTGTGCCCTAACATGATCACCACTCACCGGGTGTACTGTGCCCCTAACATGATCACCACTCACTGGGTGTACTGTGCCCTAACATGATCACCACTCACCGGGTGTACTGTGCCCTAACATGATCACCACTCACCGGGTGTACTGTGCCCTAACATGATCACCACTCACCGGGTGTACTGTGCCCCTAACATGATCACCACTCACCGGGTGTACTGTGCCCTAACATGATCACCACTCACCGGGTGTACTGTGCCCTAACATGATCACCACTCACCGGGTGTACTGTGCCCTAACATGATCACCACTCACCGGGTGTACTGTGCCCTAACATGATCACCACTCACCGGGTGCACTGTGCCCTAACATGATCACCACTCACCGGGTGTACTGTGCCCTAACATGATCACCACTCACCGGGTGTACTGTGCCCTAACATGATCACCACTCACCGGGTGTACTGTGCCCTAACATGATCACCACTCACCGGGTGTACTGTGCCCTAACATGATCACCACTCACCGGGTGCACTGTGCCCTAACATGATCACCACTCACCGGGTGTACTGTGCCCTAACATGATCACCACTCACCGGGTGTACTGTGCCCTAACATGATCACCACTCACTGGGTGTACTGTGCCCTAACATGATCACCACTCACTGGGTGTACTGTGCCCTAACATGATCACCACTCACCGGGTGTACTGTGCCCTAACATGATCACCACTCACCGGGTGCACTGTGCCCTAACATGATCACCACTCACCGGGTGCACTGTGCCCTAACATGATCACCACTCACCGGGTGCACTGTGCCCTAACATGATCACCACTCACTGGGTGTACTGTGCCCTAACATGATCACCACTCACCGGGTGCACTGTGCCCTAACATGATCACCACTCACTGGGTGTACTGTGCCCTAACATGATCACCACTCACTGGGTGTACTGTGCCCTAACATGATCACCACTCACCGGGTGTACTGTGCCCCTAACATGATCACCACTCACTGGGTGTACTGTGCCCTAACATGATCACCACTCACCGGGTGTACTGTGCCCTAACATGATCACCACTCACCGGGTGCACTGTGCCCTAACATGATCACCACTCACTGGGTGTACTGTGCCCTAACATGATCACCACTCACCGGGTGCACTGTGTCCTAACATGATCACCACTCACCGGGTGCACTGTGTCCTAACATGATCACCACTCACCGGGTGTACTGTGCCCTAACATGATCACCACTCACCGGGTGTACTGTGCCCCTAACATGATCACCACTCACTGGGTGTACTGTGCCCTAACATGATCACCACTCACCGGGTGTACTGTGCCCTAACATGATCACCACTCACCGGGTGCACTGTGCCCTAACATGATCACCACTCACTGGGTGTACTGTGCCCTAACATGATCACCACTCACCGGGTGCACTGTGTCCTAACATGATCACCACTCACCGGGTGCACTGTGTCCTAACATGATCACCACTCACCGGGTGTACTGTGCCCTAACATGATCACCACTCACCGGGTGTACTGTGCCCCTAACATGATCACCACTCACTGGGTGTACTGTGCCCTCATTTTGGTAACTCCTCCTGACCTTGGACACTGAACTTCAGCGCCAACCGCCTGGTAATTTTTTCTGACTTAATTTAGCTGCACAGTCCTTCATACACTTCAGATCAATAGTCTGGGTTAATTTTTTCTACGTGTCTTCACATGACTGGTTACAGAACCAGTTTTCACATGACCTATATCCTTTCAACCAGACCTTACAGAAGAGGGTGGAGTTGCCCTCTGCACAGATATTTCTTCGTTACTATCACACATGGAGTCATCCTCTACATCCAGTTGACAATTAATTACTTGTTCTATCGTCAGCTCACCAGGGTTAACACCATCTTCAGCATCGCACCTCAGTGGGCTCATGTTCTGGTACACTGTCCTCCAGTAATGGCTGAAAGTCATGTTCGCGAAAAATGTTGATACGTTCTGTTTCCTCTATACCTGGAAGGCAGCAGCCAAGTGACCAGTACGCAAACACTTACAATAAGTTTTCAGTTGTCCACTGTAGATAAATTATAATATATTGACCTGCTACTGACACTGAAAATGGGACTTCATTGTAATATTCCTTAATCGCTGTTCTTGTACCATTGAAACCTCTTTCTTGCTCCATAGGTATATTTGTGGAAACGAACATTTCCACTTTCCCATATTGTTCCAGTATGTGAGTAATAGTTCCATTCGACAATGCAAAGAGCGCATCCCTCACAGAAACATATGTAAATGCACCGATCCTATTCCATTAGGCAGACTGATAATGTCAGCATCATACTTCTGTAGAAACTCGGAAAACGCCAGATTGTTTTCAAATTTCACCACCACTCTGTTTCCTGACAGTTGTTGGAAACCAAATATGTCGTCCATCTTTATCTGTAGCACATTGAAGATCGTCGTGCAGACAAGGTCATAATCAATGTTACAACTGAATTTGAGTCCTACGGATTCCTTCTGCTTAAGTGGAGGTGTGTAGAAGGCCATAATGGGACATATACCACCCCCCAACGTGTGTCTACAGGTTCATCAGCCAACACCCCGGCCGATAGGGACGACACACACACACACACACACACACACACACACACACACACACACACACACACACACACACGCACACGCACACGCACACGCACGCGCGTACGTACGTACGTCTGTCAACCACACTCCGGTAGCAGCAGAGAACAACACAAACACATCAGCTCATAACCACGTCCAAGACGAGACTCTGGTAGGAGTGTGGAGGAGAGGTGGAGGGTGTCGGCCCGGCTGGCTCAGTGATGGTGTTGGCGCAGCGCTCCTCATGCCAGCGTGATTGTCAATAATTTGAAATTTTCTTCCTTGTGTTTCAAATTATTCACGTCAGGTGAATGTGAACTTTAGACCAACTGCCGACGACCTTACGGGGAGCGACTGCAAGAGACGTCCGCTCCAGACGACTGCTGGCTGCAAACCATCGTGTTCTGGCACAGGTGTTGCTGCTTTGTCTGTTTTTGGGCGGCATCGTTCCGCATTGAAGATTTGCTTGTGTTATAGTATTGGAAAGTCGACTGGGTATCCCAAAAGCACATTATAAGTTGTCCTCTCAGGTTTACGGTGATTGAAAGTTTGAGCACTGGTTGCTCCATTTCCATTGCTATAACAACTCCATATGCTGTAGAAATTCATCTGTCTGCAGTATCTTTAATTTTGGATCTTGTGCCGTAACAGTATGTCCTCTCTACGTCTATTATGTCTGGTGTCTTGCTGGTTGTAGTACTTGGAGGAATCTGGGATACCTAACACATTGTTAAGCGGTGTGGTCTACTTTTCCCTGTCAGGCTCGGTTCACCTAAGATGCCCCCTTGTGGCACTGCCTGCAAGGTACCACCTCACCCATCAGGGTAGGACTCTAAATGACCTGGTCAGTGATAGTCATCACACAAAAAAATATTAATAAAAAAAACTCGTGGAGAGTTGGGCGACAAGTGCGGTACGACAGTTTTACTCGCCTGTGTACTGGGGTGTACACAATACCAGCCAGCTGGACACCAACTGATCAACAACGTTTTTTCATTATCTGGAGACGAAATCGGTAATGTTTCCTTCCAAACAAGATATTCTCTGTCTTGGAGTATTGATGTGTTCTTCCTCACAAAATGGATGATTTAAGCTGATGGGTGTTCAGAGTCTTAAGTTTTCCAGAGAACAAAACTGTGTGTAGCCTGCTAGCAATGGTGCCGGCAGCGAGATTCCTCAAAAAGACATCTTCCCCAAAAAGGCATCTTCCCCTTGTGATGTAGGGTCATTCTATTGTGCACAGAACAGGTGATTTTTTTTACATAAATACCTGTTCTCATTGTTTTCCTTCGAACCAGTTATGGTTTCTGCTGGTTGCTGGTTCTAGGTCCTTAAGGGCAGAGACTGCATCTCTGAAGGCTGTCCATATCATCTCAATGCTGTCCTGGCAATTCTGGAGTATCTAGCATCCTGCCTTCACTTTACCACTATTGCTAACATGACTCACTTTTCCACATCCATTGGGCAGATTTGTCTTTAATGGTTATTTTATTTACACAATTCAGTAATTTTCATCTTTATCCAATCAACTCGTATATTTTTATCTGCTTCAGTTGGACGATACTTGGAGACTGCTTACTGGAGGTGATATCAGGAGCGTCCTGCTTGGTGCTTGGTGCAGCTGGGTCAAACACCACTGGCTTTCTACATAAGTTAAGGAAGACTGGACATTATATGCAGTCATGATACCAAACATGTATGCCTTCAAGTAAACACTGGGGACACACTTTGACCAGAGGAGAGGCTACCTCACTGTCCTGAGATATAGGGGGAGGGGGTCCTTGTGAAGACGCATCCTTGTATCATGGTGATCAGCACAGAACCTGCACATACACTCACGTCAACAGTACTTACACATGATTAGTACCATGACAATTATAACAGATAACAGGAGAGGACATCCAAGGTCTAATATAACTTGGATGAAACTTCCAAGGAAGCAATGTTGTTGATAAGGAGGTTCATTGTCTTTCCAGACAATGATGATCCTTTTGAGTGGTTCACCATCCTCGTTTATGTGTCATGCCTTGTACACCCCCTTCAATATTAACTGCTCTATGAATAGAAAACTCTCCGAAAACTGGCAACAAGATACTCCTTAAATTTTCTAGGGAGATTGATTACATTATATCTGGTAAAAACTATATTACCAATCTCTCCTTCAACCAGCCGACTGATGACATCATCTTGCTTATGTGACACACATATGTAGGCAGAAGTTATTCTTGGTCAGACTGAATTCAATATGGTCTGTTGAAGTTGTTAGGAAGTTGATTGAACCATATCAACTTAGCTTGGGTTGTTGTTCCAGCCGGGAATACCAGACGCACATAGTCAGCTCCGGGGACAAGAGGAGGCCGTTCCCCTTGCTGTGTGGTCCTACCATCACCCACCTCCACATTCTTCACTCGGTTTCCTGTGTTGCCCCTCATCATTACCAATTATCTCCTACCCATGAGCAAATTCTGCATGTCTAGAATTTCTTGAAGCATACTGTGATGTAGCTGCCACTCTTTCCAATTTTCCATCTAATCCTGTCACACTGTTTGATTGCAACACACTTCGAAAATCAATATATACCTCACAGACGGACTCTGGTTCCATTGTTTGGAGATCATTTGGATTATCAAGCACAGCAGGAAATAGGTTGGTATGCCGGGTTGCCATGACAATGGGCCACGAGGCGCACAGCCGGGCAGATGCCTGAGATGCCTTTATTTATAAAAAAATGGTACAGCGTGGGTTTTTACAATGCTTTCATCAGGGCTATGCTTAACATTTTTGGCAAAGCTTAGGTTTACAAAGGATCTTTAAAAGTTACAAAGTGTGAATTATTTTTGGCCTAACATTTATATAATGCAAATTTTTACATACATACTAATAGACATTATTCATATTGTCGAGCTCCGGTGATGTGCTCGATGTACCGCATCCTCGACCATCTTATCACATCGCTCACACACACAGCTTTCTGAAGGTTGCGAAGTACTTCTTCGACGCCACTCTTCATCAGTTGCTCGTTGAGTGGGTCGTACGATCCTAGTAGTCCAACTATGAAGGCGTGGACGGTCACTCTGTTGTACCGCGGCAACGCCCTCATCTCCACAGCAAGATCGGCGTACTTCGTTTCCTTCTCGGTCCGTGCATCTGCGAAGGCATCCCCCATACTCTCAAAGGAGCAGGTGACGTCGATGATCAGTAGTTTGTTGTTCTTCTCGATGACGAGGTCGGGTTTGAGGACACTGCTCTTGGGACACACTGATTTTCTGATATTACTTTCCAGTGGCGTCCTAAGGCAATTATCTTGACTGTCCACTAGTGCATTGTGACGTCTTCTATAGGCATCAGAATATGTTATGCAATGGCACATGATATGTGGCAATGTTTCGTTTTGCCAAGCACATCGAAGGCAGGGCTTGTTTGCATTTGGTCGTGGGTTGGCTCCATTCAGAGGAAGCAAGTTCAATCTTGCTCGGTGTATGAAGCACCAGTCAGCAAATGTCGTGTACTCTCCATCTCTCATGAAGTGAGATGAAGCTTTTTCCTGTGAGACAACACTCATTACTTTCCCTAGGTCTCGTAGGGTTTGTAGACGGACATCGGTAAGAAGTCTGTTGTGGTTTCGGATGGTCCTGGCAACTTTTCTTTTTGCGGCAGCTTTCAGAGTCATGTCACCGCATTCTATGGAGCCGCCTTCTCCATCCACTGTCCATGTCGTTTCCATCCTTCCAGAGGCATCCCTTGCCTGAGACCAGAGAGTTTGGATTTGGCCTGATCTTCCAGGCACTTCATCTTTGGAGAGATAGGAACAGATGTGTTCAGGTGTAACTTCTTCTGTCTTCTCTTCTTCTTTTAGCCACTACGAGGCAGCAGTCTTCTCGCGCTATCTCCTCTGTGTCGACATCGGGCGAGTTTAGGAGTTTAAATGTCATGTCGATGAGGAATAAGTCAGTCTTCTGCTGCTAGAGGGATCCCACAGGATCCCACTCGTGTGCTGCCATAGAGGTACTCGTTGGTTGCACGAGATGGCAAATAGAGTCTTCTTGATGTGCATCTAACATCTAACAGTTTAGCATCTAACCTGGCCCATGCAGTCTTCTTAAATTTCCAGGTTCTCATTGCAAAGACTGTGGAGGAGAAGACAATGTCTTCAGTACATCGAGTCTTTGCCATGGAGTTAACTTGCTCATAAGAACCTTTCTCCCAAGTTTGATGTATTCTTCATTAGGAGTCATTAGACATTAGTTGGAAGCCGACGGGGCGTCCTAGGAACTTGGAGTGGTTTCCCCCAAGCCGATAATGGATGTTGGTTCCCCCAATCTGGAACTGGGTCTCTTTCTCAATCCTACCGGCGTCCGCCGACATGTGCATAGAGTAGCACTTGACTGAGTTAAGGGCGAGTGTCACGGTTTGGCCGGCTCTCCCAACTGTGCCGAGTAGAGCTTGCAGAGCTCTCTTCATTCCCAGCAAGCATGGTGATGTCGTCGGCGTATGCTAGGCAGGGATGCTTCAAGTCTGGGTCAGCCTCAGCCTCAAGGCCAGCGTTGATTGCAGTCCTAAGGATAGCTTCGATGGCAATGTTGAAGAGAAGGCCATGAAGAGAAGGCCACTTATCGGGTATCCTTGCCTGACTCTGCAGTTGGCTGGGATTTCGTTCGTCTCGCCACTAATCGTCATAACTCTTTTAGTGTTGCTGTTGGTGATGCTGTTGATAACTGCCAGGAAGTCATCTCTTGCTCCCATTCGCCGAGGAGGTGCAGCGGAGATGAGTTCAGTGGGGATGGAACCGAAGGCTTTTGTGATGTCGAGTGAAGCAATGTAGATGTCTTTGTGGCCATGTCCTGTCCTCGCTGCATCCAGATAGTGTTGCAGGGCGAAGTTGTGTTCAAGGACTCCATCAGTTGGCGTAAATCCCTTCTGGGCGGAGCACAGCACTTCGTTGTCGACGATCCAGTTTTGCAGTCTGGAGGAGAGGCAACCAGTGTACAACTTGTATATGGTGAGGCAGAGTGCAATTGATCTCCATTTTGCGATGTCATCTGGGTCACCTACCTTGGGGATGAGTGCCATCCGAAGTCTTCCAAGCCTCTGGGATGCTTTGTTGGCTCAAGCATATGTTGAGGATGGCTGTGATTATACGGCATCCTGGGTCTGCTCGTTTCAGTGGCTGTAGGGGAGCCTGTCATCTCCCGGAGCAGTATTCTCTGTCCTGGAGAGCCTCGTTGCTACTTTTTGTTCCGTGAGATCTCCTGTGTCCATTTCCCTGCGGTCTTCAGGTGGTTCAGGGATGGTAGTGATTATGTCGAGATTTCGGAGGGGGTCATGTACGCCAAGCGTACGGGTGAAGTGCTCTTCAACTAGTTCTTTGGGGATGGCATAGCGAGCACTTTCTCTTGTTGTGATGAATCTTACTGCCCTCCTCCGATTTATTTTATACAGCCGTTGGATAGCTGCACAGTCGTTTACGTCAATGGCAGTTAATGTAGTCCATCTACCATTAGTTGGTATCTTTAAATGCTCCTGCATTGTTGTTATCTGCTGCAGCAGCTCCGTGAAGGCGTCCCCAGTCTGGGTAGTGAAGGAGATTCTGTAGGGGTCCTGAGAACTCCTCCAGCAACCATTCTCCTTCATCTTCATCAGGGGTATTCTCTTCTTGTTCTTGGTCTTCCCCTTCATCACCGGCGCCGTCTCCGTGGTCATCGTCATCTTGGGGTTGAGATCGGTCATGATGATCTGTGCTGGAGGCTGGAGACATAGGCGTATTATCATCAGGCTTTGAAAGAGGGCTAAGAGGGGAGAGTGGAGGTAGAGGAGGGGGGGAGGAGAGGGGATTGGGTGCTGGGGCAGGAGGCGTTAGGGGTGAGGAGGCGGGCATGGACTGATAGACTGTGGGTTGGGTGGGGAGTTAGGAGGAGAGGGGGGCAAGTGAGGACCGGGTAGAGTGCGGGTTGGGGTAGGAGTAAAGAGGGGGAGGGGGCAGGTGAGGACTGGATAGACTGTTAACTGGTGAGGACTGGGTGCGGAGTCAGGTCTGGGTTGTTGGCGGGCTGCTGCTTCTTGCACTCGATTGGTTTTTGCATGGTTGAATAGTCCTCTTTTTTTTTTTTGTGGAGAAGCTTGAGGTGCACATGTCCAACCACTTGGGCTGGACGGTAGAGCCACGATTTCGTTTCATGCAGGTCGGCGTTCAATCTCTGACCGTCCAAGTGGTTGGGCACAATTCCTTTTCCCCCGGCCCATCCCAAATCCTTATCCTGACCCCTTCCCAGTGCTATATAGTCGTAATGGCTTGGCACTTTCCCCTGATAAACCCCTTTTTCCTTTCCTTGAGGTTCATATGGGGCACTGGTAGCGGTGTCTAACTACTTCTTGAGGTCTGTTGGCAAGGAATCGTCGTAGTCTTGGACATTTGTGCATTCTGGGGCGAGTTCCTAAAACTTTGAGGCACCCTACACACTTCTGAACCTTCCTATTTATCGGAGGGTATGGACCTCACGTAGATGGTGGGCGAGTGACTGTTGTTTGCTTGTCCATACCGTTCCTGTATATAGTTTGCCGCAGAATGTCTCTGTACAGTTGAAGTGGGGAGGCAGGGGGAACCAGGTGGTGAGCACATCACCATTCCGCTGGGGTTGTCGTTTTAAATTTGGCGACTGGGGTCGTGGAGGTATTGGGTCCCCTGCTGCCTCTTGGTGGTTACTGCTGCCACTGTCACTTGATTAGGGGGGTTGCAGATCGTCTAGAGCTGGTCTGTGAGCACTGCAATTGCAAGTGTGTAATGCACATTTCATGTGCATGCATTCACTGGTAGGTCAAACGACCTCAACAAGAGTTCTGCCAGCTACTCTTGTGGTTAACAGGCCTGGGGAGCCGACCCGCGTCATGGGTGTAGCGAGCTCTTCTCGGTCGGTCTAGGCGTTTGGGCCCATCCCGAGGGAAAGGTGGCGCAAGTCCCTTGGTGAGACGATCGGCGGCAATGGTGGATCAAGCACCTTGCAGGCCGACCGGCGGTATGGGTGGCGCAAGCCCCTAGCGCTACATGACTTGCAAGTTTAAGTGGACTCAGCACACTTAAAAGACGACTTGAACGGGGCAACCTTTGACCTCCTGATGCTTGATTACTACACTTTGATCTTAGCCAAAAGACCGAGACTCGCTCATGTTAGACACGTTATCACCTAAACATTGCCTTAGTTAGTCACAAACGAACTACATCCACAACCTTTTGCCATTGGGTTGTTCTGTTACTAGCCATTTGACTGTTGCCATGATCCCTAAATAAGTCTCTTAGTATAGAACATTTTCCCCATTAATCAGTGAACCTCCTGGCGTCTCATAAATCAATAAAAAATGTCTAGCGTCGAGGTAAAGTTGAAGAAAAACCACCAGTTTTTAGGGTGAAATTATCTACATGTCACAGCATCAGAGTCGAAAGGGCTGGTAAGTAGGGTAAAAAGGATGGGACGAGGATGCAGGAAAACTTGGAGGCGGCTTGGGATAGGAGGTGGAAGGGTAATATTGTGGTGTGGTTTTGGGGTGATGTATGATCTGAGATGTGGTGATTTGTGTGGTGCTCGCATTTTAATATGGTGGGGTGCAGCCGGCTCGCCGTATCGGTTGTGTGAAGAATGTGTGAAGTGAGTTTGTTTAGCATGTTTAGGGATGTAAACAGAGGGACTGTGTATTGTATGAGAACAGAGTTTTATATTGTTCTGATAGCAGATTTTTGGTGGGTGATGATGGGTTTGAGGCAGTTTGCAGTGGTTGAATCCCATGCACAGTGTCAGGGTTCACCCCCTTCCACCCTGTGGTAGCCCCTTAGTACAGGGCGCCACTACTCGCCCTTGGGCTCCCTTGTCAATTAAGGGCTGGCCTTATACACCCCTAGCGAGTGGGGAGGTTCAAGCTTCTTATAACTCGCTTAAACCTGCCTGTCCTGACACTGGAACGCTTTCTTCTTCTTTATCTGGTCTACTCAGGTCGCCAGCTGGGTGTTTATGCTCATGTCCCAGCAACACGTCAGTGGTCTTAATGGTTATCTTAATTAAGGATGCAATATCATGTGCAGTGCAAGGTGTCACTAATGGTCTCATAAATATAGCCCTAGAGAATGGCGGCTCACTTAAACTCCTCAGTTTAAAAGTTTACTGAAGAAAACATATACATTTACAAATGGCATAAAGAAATGTCTATGTTGGAATCATCCGCTGGCGGCTGCGTTTCTCGATGACATGTCTCTGGCAACACGGTCAGCTGTCTGGATCCACTTCCCCGGCGCGGGTACACACCTCGCGCCTCTGGCAGCTCGATCAGCTGACGGCTCTAGCTGTCAGAACGTCGTAGTTTCCCACGCCTCCAGCGATGCGATCAGCTGTGCGTTTCAGAGTATGTTGCTGGCTCCTTGCACACCAGCTACCACCTCCAGGATCACTAACATCCCCGCCTTAATGTTCACACACACCAACTCATGCCTAAATGAGTTTGGCTCCTAGCCTAACGTCCTGTCACTTAGACAATAAAATGATGAGTGGAAATATTAACAACATATAAAATACTCTTAACTCGCCTAGCTCAAAAAGGGGTAAGGGAGGGACAATTATCTACCTTATTTCACTTCAACCACGAAGCTGACTCGTCCGCTTCGTGACCTCACCTGGCCAATCAGGTGCCGGGAAGTGTTGGGACGTCTTGGCGTGAAACAGGATGGCTCGTCACCGTCCTGTGATTTAAAAGGCGTAAGCCCCCTACATTATCAAACCTAGCTGGCCACTTTACAGCCAGCTTATTCACGCTCCACGCTTTCCCACACATGAAAATGTTCCCTGAACATTAGAGAACACTTAGACTACGGAGATATGACTCTTCTAAGCCGGGAAGAAAGAAATATAGGGGTGGACACCGTTACAACAGATACCATATGTAAGATATGAATAGATTAGCATGTAGTATAATGAGAGGAGAGAAGAGTTTTGAACATAAAATTTGATTTTAGAAAGTACACTGATCGTTTTTTCTCCTTTTTTTTTGGTTATATGTTGCGGGTGCTGAAGTTTAGTCTCTTGTCTATATATATAGGCGAAAGAACTTTCCATCATTTTTCAACCCGTTCTCGCAAATTCGTAAAGTCAATATTGACTTATTAACTACGTGCATAGGTGATATACTAAACATAATAGATACCCTTAAAAAGATTCATAGAAAACACCGACCATACCTAACCTTGTTAGTAGGTTAAAATAAGCATCTTATTGCTTCGTAATTACAATTATTACTTAACCTATACCTATTATAGGTTAGGTAATAATTGTAATTACGAAGCAATAAGATGCTTATCTTAAGATACTAACAAGGTTAGGTAAGGTCGGTGTTTTCTATGAATTTTTTTAAGGGTATCTATTATGTTAAGTATGTCACCTATGCACATATTTAATAAGTCAATATTGACTTATTAAATTTGCGAGAACGGGTTGCATTTTTATTGCTGATGTTAACATTGTCTATATGAAGCTGAATTCCATTTGTTTATTTGGTTCCAAATAAAATGTAGTTGGTCTTTTCTGTTTTTGTGCGAGTTTGTTGGTTGACATCCATAAGTGAACTTTTTTTTAATTCGGTATTACAACATTATTTAGTGTGTGTGGGTTGGGGTCTGGGCGTGATGAAGGTAGTATCATCAGCGAAAAGTATAGGGTTAAGAATGTTAGAGATATTAGGTAGATCATTGATGTATATAAGAAATAAGAGAGGTCCTAGGATGCTGCCGTGGCACTCCTATGGTTAATGGTAGAGTGGTGGAGGTTATATCAGTGATGGCTTCATATTGGTGAACTTTCCATCATTTTTATTACTAATGTTTACATTATCTATCTGAAGCTGAATTGGATTTGTTGATTTGTTTCCAAATAAGATATAGTAGTGTGGGGAAATTCCAGGCAGCTAATCTCTCTTTTTCAAATTGACTTTAATAGAATAAAGTTATGTCTTATTTATTTTCTTAGTAAGTAAGTATTAATTAAGTGGACTGTATGTACTGGTAAACTGCCTGAAATCTTCTTACACACTATTGGGAGGGACAATTGGTAGCCTAAACCACTTTGTTATGGCTCCTTCTTAAACTACCAATTGTTTACCTTTAAATCTGTTATTTCAGTTATTTCATTATATAGTGTACCACATATGGTGGTCTAAACTACTAATATAATAATTATAACTACTGCTACTAAAATCATAAATGGCTTAGCTGAGCCAGTAGAATGGGCCTAGTAAGGCGTGTAGGTGTAGCCTCAAGATGGGTGTGGCCCTGCCTCTTTGTGCCACGTAATGGCGGCTGGTGGGAAGGACAAGGCTTGGCAAACAAGTAGTTAATTATGTGTATGAACCAACTGTCTGCACAGATTCTTGCTGCTCCTCTCACAATTTACCTGTATGGGATGCAAGGAATTAATCAAAGTTCCCTAAACATATCAATTACAGGTATGACATGAACTGTGAGGGCTGTAATGAGGTTCACGTACGGTGTATTTGGGGATCTTCCACGACTTAACCATCTACTATTAAAATATTAAACAGTGCACTTGAATAATTAACAATACTTGGTAGACGGATACAGTCGTTGTTGTGATGTTGTTAGGCTGTGTTGCTGGTGTTGACACGTAAATGGGGTGTCTAGTTGTTTACACCAGTTCTAAGACAGCGTGGTAGGCTGGTCCCCTGTTTGTTGTTATTGTGTATATGATATGGACGCCTTCCTCTCGGACCAACGCCCTTATGCTCTGGTTCCTCACTCAAAGTAATTTTACATTAACAAGGGAACCTAGCTACTATTTGATGTAAATAATTATATTCATTCTTATTGATTACTTTTTGTTAACTTTAGAGACTAAACTAGTCTATTAACAATGTTTCATAATGTAAATATACTATGACTTCGATGACGTCACGGAGTCGATGACGTCACGGAGTCTCCCATTTTCCATCCTGAAGGGAGTACAGACTAGGGGAGACTGTTATTTGTGTGTGTGTGGTTGTGTGTGTGTGTCGGTTTCCCGACATAATTCCCAGGGGGCAGAACACGGGTTGAAGTCCCGGTAAGGACTGCGATCACTTTATTCTTCTCTCTCAGAATTATAGTGCTGCTTTAATTTGAGTTTACATTGTTGTGCAGCAGTCCGTTGGGGACGTATGTCCCGTACTGGCGTATCGGGTGCGGGAAGTCGTTGTACGTCTTCTTTCCTGGCCAGTTCTAAAGGTACTAATTTCTCTTAAGTTTTGAGAGTAGTGTTGCCTTTGCATTTTACTTTCACTATTCTCAAGATGCCCTGGCTGTCTGGATGAACAGAGACTATTTCTCCTATAGGCCACTCCTATGGTCCGTCACTATCCACCAGAACTATGTCACCAGGGTTCAAGTTAATTCTGTTATAGGGATTGTTTGCTCCGTAATGATACTCCCTCAGAGCTGTTAGGTATTCACGAGTCCATACGTCATTCCACCGACTTATCACCCTTGAAAGATGTTTGAAACGTTGAACCAAATCACTCTCTTTGACATATGAAGGATCCTCTGGTTCCTCATCCGTAAGGGACACAAGTGTTTTGAGAGGTCTCCCATACATCAAATGAGCTGGACTTAGTGGTTCACGCTGCAAAGCATCATCAGAGAGGTAGGTAAGTGGTTGGTTGTTAACTCGTGCTTCTATTTCTATAATTACTGTTTGAAGCTCCTGAAGGTCAATCTTTTGGCGGTGTAGGGTTTTCCGTAAAGACCGTTTCACCGTACCAACCATCCGTTCATAGAAGCCTCCATGCCATGGTGCTCTGGGAGGTATGAATTTCCAATAGCACTGCCGTTGAGTTAGGGCTGTGCGTACCTTTGGGTGTGTCCAGATTTTCCTCAGGCATGCTTCTCCTGCCACCAAGTTGGACCCATTATCTTGTCATTAACTTGGGACAAGATCTACGTGAAGCAAACCTGCGGAAAGCCTGTAAGAATGCTTCGGCACTCATATCGGGAGTCACTTCTAGATGGACTGCCCTTGTTGTGGCACAAGTAAAAAGACAGATATAGGCCTTTACTGGTTTCTTGTCTTTAGTGCCTGTCAGTGTTAGTGCTCCTGTGAAATCTACTCCTGTTGTCTCAAAAGGATGAATATGTACGACTCGTTCCTTCGGAAGTGGAGGAGGGCCAGGATATGGACATTCTGGCATCGTATCTCCGGCATACAACACAGGATTTGATTATGGATTTTACTGTCTGTCTACCTTGGGGTAGCCAGTACTGTTGTCTTAATTCTGTGAGAGTATCTAATACCCCACCATGCAGAGTGCAGTATTTGTGTATATGTAACACAATTAGTTTGCTAACTATGTGGTGACGAGGGAGCAATATTGGATTTTTTGCTTCCAGATCTATGTCAGCATGTTGTAAGCGTCCTCCGCATCTTATCAAGTTATAATTGTCAGTGTCTAACCAGAGACCCAGATCATGTTGTAGCTTCTTAGGAACATTGTCAATTTCTGTCCCGAATGTGTCGGTCTGAGCTCTTTTAACCCAGTACCTTAAGGCACTAGGGAATTTATGCTTGATTCCTATTTTCTTATTTCCTTTAGAAAATCAAACACTACTTGGGTGACACCTACAAGTTTGTTCAGTTCAGAGTACCGAGCAGGATCAATTACCAAAGTCCGAGGTAGTTCCAGGTTCTCAGTGGGAACAGTGACATTGGTCACAATGACTTGTGGCTTTTGTTCAGGCCACTGGTCGCTGATTAGCCACTGAGGTCCATTGAACCACATCTCTGCCTTTGTTAATTGCCGTAAAGTCAGGCCTCGGGAGAGATAGTCAGCTGGATTCTCTTTAGTAGGTACATATCTTAGTTTATACCCTGCTGACAACTCTCGTATTTCCTTAACGCGGTTACTCACGTAAGGATTCTTACTGTTATTGTTTTTAACCCACTGTAGCACTGCCTCATTATCTGACCATACTACTGTTTCTTTAAAGTGGATGTGGCTTAAGGCCTTGATCAGATAATGAGCCAATCTTACACCTAGCAGTAAGGCTGTTAATTCCAGTTGTGGCAGTGATCTTTTCTTTAAAGGTGCCACTCTGGCCTTTGATGTGAGCAAATTGGCTTGCCCATTTGAGACCAGGTAAGCTACTGTACCATAAGCCTTACCTGAGGCATCACAAAATACATGCAGCTTAATTGGGTCCTTTTCATTTACTACTGTGTTCCTAGGGAACTTGACAGACTCTAGGATACTTAAATCTTTCACTAACCCTTGCCATTTTTCCTGTAGGGCAGGTGTTAGAAGATCATCCCAGCCTATCTTTTGTTGCCAACATTCCTGTATTATCATCTTCCCATTAATTAGTATTGGACTTAATAAGCCTAATGGGTCGAAGGGTTTGCTGACTTGTGATAGCAATTTTCTCATTGTTAAGTTAGTGGTATCTGTCTCTACTGACTTGATTGTCAACTGATCGGTTGTCGTGTTCCATTGGACACCTAGAACCTTTGTCATCTCGGGTACTTGGTAGTCGGGAAATTCAGTTGTGATCAGTTGTTTTAATTTGTCATTGTTAGAGACCCAAGACTGGAGAGGCATATTGGCTCCCATTAATTCTCGATTGGCCTCATGGTATATGTCCAACAGCTTACTTTCACTGTTGGCTGTTCCTTGAAAGTTATCCACATACAGGTTCTCGCTAATTTCTGTCTTGTTCGGGCTATTGGACTTCTTCAAGTGCGTATCCAAGGTAGCTTGAAGCAGAAATGGTGAGCTTGTGGCTCCGAACAAAACAGACGCAAACCGATAAGTGATTATTTCACTGTTTGGATCATTAGGATCCTTAATCCATAGGAACTTTGTGTAGTTCCGGTCTTCTTCTTGAAGACCTACCCTAAGGAATGCCTTGCTAGTGTCGGCCGTATATGCATAAGTCCCTATACGAAACTTTAACAGCACGTCATAAAGCCTTTGTGTTAGGCTTGGGCCTGTTTGAAGGCAATCATTTAACGAAACACTATTCTGCCCCATCTTAGCACTGCAATTAAATACTATCCGTAGTGGGGTAGTCGCAGAATCATTCTGAACATGATGGTGTGGCAGATAATGTCCTTCCTTTGGGTTATCATTTGTTACAACTTCGATAAATTTGTCATCGAGCTGCTTCTGTATTATTTCATGGTACAACTTCAAGTTCTCAGGTTGTCTTTGTAAACGTAACACCTGTGATCTTAATTGATTTTGTGCCATGAAGTAGTTGATGGGTAGCTGAGGGTGATTCAGCTTCCATGGTAACCTGACCCAGTACTGATTATCTTTGTAGATAACTGAGTCTAGGTATTGTTTATAAGTCCAGTCATCATCTGGACTAGGTTGTTCAGGGACAATGCCGAGAGTTGCCAGGTCCCATAACTTATATACTGGGGGATCAAGCTCATCCTCTGAAATGTCTGAGTTGTAGTGGAGACTGTTCTCCTAGTCATGCTACCATTACTGTGTTGGCATGTTGGTGATCCACAGGTGCGGGTTGTTTTAGCCGTAATACTGGGCCTGTTAGTAAATAGCCACCTGCAGATGGTAACACGTTCATACCGTGGTAATCTTCCTTTCCTATGATAAACTTATGGTAGACATCTGATCCCATAAGGATTCCAATATCGGAAAGGTTGTCCGATGTAATGTTATCAGCCAAAGGAATTCCTTTTTCTTCCAGGAATTTGGCTGTTGTTCCTAGACCTTCTATATACAGGTCTGTTGGAAATCTATCTACTACTAGTGCTGGTACTTTTCGTACATAACCTCCTAATCGTACTGGGGGTCGTACTACCCCGTAAGTTCGGGCTCCCGAGTTAGTCAGGGATCCTTTTATGTTTATCCGTGTCTCCTCTACAGGTGTAAGTTTCAGTTTATCTACCAACTCCTTGGATATAAAGGTCAGTTGGGACCCCTGATCAAATAATCCACGTACGGTGGCTTTATTCTTTCCATTTCTAATGATCAATCGTGCAGTAGGTAGAGCTGATTTATGGTTAGACCTGGTTGTGAAGACACTTATGTCAGGTAACACAGTACAAAGCTTTACTGATGCTGTAGCTCCTTCCTCCTCCTGTGGTTTGGGAGACTTTATACTTGTGTCCCCACAAAGTGCAGTATGGTGTTGACCCTTATGGCACTTAGTGCAGATGCGCATTGCTGTTGTGCAATTGTCGGGATGATGTTCCCTTATACACTTGCTACATCTACGTAACTCCTTGAGTCGTTTTATGCGTGTTGCACGATCAGGGTAGCGTCTGCAATTGTACATGGAATGTGATTGCTCACAAAACACACATGGTCTCCAGACATTAACAGTATCTTGAGGAGTCACCGTCTTGGGTGACGCGTTAACTGTAGGTTTAGAGGAACCAACTGCATATGTTCCTACACTGCCCTGATTCCACTTTGTGGAGGGGGAAGATGTTTTAGCTTTGTTTGGAGCACTGTTTGTACTCTGTTGTTTACTATTAGTAGCAGACGTAGGTTTAGATGTCGTTTTTTCTTCTGGATTAACTCTTTCTCGTTCTATGATGGTTTGTAAACCCTTTGTAATCTCATTTACAGTCAAGGATGACTTACCTACTAATACAAACAACTTATCCAGTATGTCCCTGGGTATTTTCCGTGTCATATGGACTTGTATTATCCAGTCTGACTCATCCAGGTTCACTTTATTTTTAAGTGCCTTGAGCATGGACTCAAGCTCCAATCTGAAGGTTTGGAGTGAGACTGCAGTATTATTTGGAGGTTTAATGTCTAACAGTCTCTGTGTTAGAATTCTGATAGTCCTTTCAGGTTTAGCGTAATTATCTTTCAGGAGTTGCACTGCATTGTCATAATCATCATCTGTGTGATTTAGATTACAGACTACCTGATACGCTTCATCCTTCAAGACACTCTGTAAGTATGTAAACTTTGTTGTTTTTGGCACATTAGCATTAGAATCCACAGAATCGACAAATTTGCTCCAGAAACCGTCCCAACTCTCTTCTTCTCTTCCAGAAAAAGTTGGTAAACTAAGTGATGGCAATTTGACTTCTGGTGCTGTCTGTTTCTGGGAAGTTGTGGTTACAATATTTATATTGGTTTTATGGGCATGTATGATATCATCAAAGTATTGCAACTGTGTAAACATTGTATCTTCATAATCGGAATGTTCTTGTATAACATCTTGTAATGTCACTCCACCAACACTGGTATTCTGAAGTAAAACTTGATATTCTTTCATTTGTTGCAACACACGGTCATATTTGTTCCATGCAAGCCTAAGATAATTTTCCAATGCTACATAGTTAACTGGAGTTTGTTTACTCATGTCATCACATGTGCTAATCTGCCGTGATAAATGATCCCTCAATCCTGTGAGGGTTATTTGGACATTTTTGACAGTAGACATCTTGGAAGTACTTGTTAGTCGTATAGACTATATTTAAATATACACTGTAAAATCATACACATTATAATTTGAGTGGTAGACCTGTATCAATGCTGGTATCCGCAAGTTAGCCCTTCATTATCACTCTTGGTTGGTACAGAGACACAGGTTAACACTCAAAGGTGAAATGATTATAGTTAAATTGTACTAATGTTATATTGATATCATATTGACAACACAACTCGGGTTGTCTTAAATACTGCATAAAAATATGTACTTGCTAGGTTGTAATATGTGTTCAACTCTAGACAAGTGTAAAATTCTTACCCTTACACCAGGTTAGCACAATAAATTAGACTAGGTTGCTGTACAACACCAGCCTAAAATGTTCTACCCTTGTGCAAGAATTAGTAGTAAATGATGTGGCATGCAGTAAATGTTACAGTAATGGCAATAATAATGCAATAATTACAAAAAAACATATATAAGTAACTTATAAGTAAAGTAGCCTCTTATCAACCTCTTGTAATGAAATGAAAAAACACAATTGTTCCTTTGGTACTGTCAGAACAATAATAGTGCTTGTTGTAAGTTCTGTTTGCTATGAGATTGAAAAGTTAGGCTAGAGAATGCAAAAAATATAGCAGTGTCTTCCTGCTATAATGTGTAGGTAATATTGCACTAGCACTATATGTATGTATAATATCTAGTTCAAAGAACTAAATAATCCGGTTCCGTAGGACCAAATAATGTGGGGAAATTCCAGGCAGCTAATCTCTTTTTCAAATTGACTTTAATAGAATAAAGTTATGTCTTATTTATTTTCTTAGTAAGTAAGTATTAATTAAGTGGACTGTATGTACTGGTAAACTGCCTGAAATCTTCTTACACACTATTGGGAGGGACAATTGGTAGCCTAAACCACTTTGTTATGGCTCCTTCTTAAACTACCAATTATTTACCTTTAAATCTGTTATTTCAGTTATTTCATTATATAGTGTACCACATATGGTGGTCTAAACTACTAATATAATAATTAATTATAACTACTGCTACTAAAATCATAAATGGATTAGCTGAGCCAGTAGAATGGGCCTAGTAAGGCGTGTAGGTGTAGCCTCAAGATGGGTGTGGCCCTGCCTCTTTGTGCCACGTAATGGCGGCTGGTGGAAAGGACAAGGCTTGGCAAACAAGTAGTTAATTATGTGTTGAACCAACTGTCTGCACAGATTCTTGCTGCTGCTCTCACAATTTACCTGTATGGGATGCAAGGAATTAATCAAAGTTCCCTATTTATGCATATACAAGAATGTACATAAGGAATGAGAGGATACAATTATGGTAATTACAGTCTTGTAAAGCCACTAGCACGCGCAGCGTTTCGGGCAGGTCCTTAATCTAAGAAAATTTTAAGGAGGTAAATACTTGCAAAATTTATAGACAAAAAAATGATAACAGATGGAATGATAAAAAAAAAAAAAAATGAGAGAAAATTGTAGGTACAGTATATTAAAGCACATAGGTAGCTATGATTGATTGCAATGACAGCTTAAAATGGTAGTTGACAACAAATTGGTAGGCACAATACAGCAGAAACAATATAAGATTGATTGCAATGACAGCTTGAATGGTAGTTGACAAAAATTGGTAGTCACAATACAGCATATGGCTAGCACATAAAAGAAGACAGCAATGAACACAATGATAAGGTTGTTTGATATTACATAAAAATTATGAGATTGGGTACCACTAGGTACAGAGCAAATTTAAAGCTCAGTGTAGGAAACTAAATAGATGAAGTTAGGTACTTTTTGGTTTTGCTTTTAAATAAGGCAAAAGTTTTACAGTTTTTCAATTCACTAGGGAGTGAGTTCCATAGACTAGGTCCCTTAATTTGCATAGAGTGTTTACACAGATTAAGTTTGACCCTGGGGATATCAAAGAGATATTTATTTCTGGTGTGGTGATAATGGGTCCTATTACATCTGTCCAGGGAGAGTTTCAGAGCATGGTTTGCATTTAAGAACAGGGTTTTGTAAATGTAGTTGACACAAGAGAATGTGTGGAGAGAGTTAATATTTAGCAAGTTTAGGGATTTAAACAAGGGAGCTGAGTGTTGTCTGAAAGCAGAGTTAGTTATAATTCTGATAGCAGATTTTTGCTGTGTGATGATGGGCTTAAGGTGGTTTGCAGTGGTAGACCCCCATGCACAGATACCATAATTAAGATAGGGGTAGATTAGTGCATAATATAGTGAGAGGAGAGCAGAGTTAGGAACATAATATCTGATTTTGGAGAGTATACCAACTGTCTTAGAGACTTTCTTAGTTATGTGTTGAATGTGGGTGCTGAAGTTGAGTCTCTTGTCTAGGAATAGGCCAAGAAACTTGCCATCATTTTTATTACTGATGTTAATGTTGTCTATCTGTAGCTGAATTGCATTTGATGATTTGCTTCCAAATAAGATGTAGTAAGTCTTTTCGATGTTTAATGTTAGTTTGTTCGTTGACATCCATAAGTGGACTTTTTTTAATTCATTATTCACAACATTATTTAGTGTATGTGGGTTGAGGTTTGAGTAGATAAGGGTAGTATCGTCAGCAAACAATATAGGTTTGAGAATATTAGAGACATTAGGCAGATCGTTTATATATATAAGAAATAGAAGAGGTCCTAAGATGCTGCCCTGTGGCACTCCAACGGTAATTGGTAGAGTGGAAGAAGTTGTATCATTGATGTACTGTACCCTAAACATATCAATTACAGGTATGACATGAACTGTGAGGGCTGTAATGGGGTTCACGTACGGTGTATTTGGGGATCTTCCACGACTTAACCATCTACTATTAAAATATTAAACAGTGCACTTGAATAATAAACAATACTTGGTAGACGGATACAGTCGTTGTTAGGCTGTGTTGCTGGTGTTGACACGTAAATGGGGTGTCTAGTTGTTTACACCAGTTCTAAGACAGCGTGGTAGGCTGGTCCCCTGTTTGTTGTTATTGTGTATATGATATGGACGCCTTCCTCCCGGGCCAACGCCCTTATGCTCTGGTTCCTCACTCAAAGTAATTTTACATTAACAAGGGAACCTAGCTACTATTTGATGTAAATAATTATATTCATTCTTATTGATTACTTTTTGTTAACTTTAGAGACTAAACTAGTCTATTACCAATGTTTCATAATGTAAATATACTATGACTTCGATGACGTCACGGAGTCTCCCATTTTCCATCCTGAAGGGAGTACAGACTAGGGGAGACTGTGTTATTTCTGTGTGTGTGGATGTGTGTGTGTCGGTTTCCTGACAAGTAGGTCTTTTCTATGTTTAGTGTGAGTTTGTTGGTTGACATCCACAAGTAGACTTTTTTTAATTGTTTACAACATTATTTAACATGAGTGGGTTGGGGTCAGATTAGATGAGTAGTATCATCAGCAAAAAATATAGTTTAAGGGGGCGTCTGGTTGGCATCTGGGTCCAAAAATGCAAAAATGAAAACTCATTCGATTTCAATCAAACTTTTTTGACAAGTTCTATATGAAAAGTGTTTCATCTGGTCCACGTTTCAGCATTGTAGCATAAATAGGAAGGGAGAAAAAAAATATTGAAGTAGTTGTGAAAATTATGCAAAAATGGTCAAAATCGATTATCAATCAAAAGTGTCAACTGAAATCATAACTACAACTCTTTGCTATCACAATAGCATATATTAAGCAAATATTATTATTAGTTTAATTGGAGAAAAAAATTTAAGGAAAAAAAAAAAAAAAGGATTTTTTTTCTTGTTTTCTTTTTTTAAATATTTTTTTTTTTTTCATTTTTTTGGGGCGATTTGCATCAAACTTACACACCTGACTGTACGTAAGCCTATCTGTAAGGATGCCAATTTTGGAGAAAATTGGTTGATGTCAAACCCAGCCACAGATTTTAGAACCTTAGACTTTATTAATTTCTGTTTTTTTTTTCAATTGACACAAACGTTTACAAAACTCATTCTTTTTTTATTCAATTTACATGAAACTTACACAGTATATGTGGAGGGCATGTCTCTACATTGGGGGGCTTTCATTTTTCTCTAAGTTCATTTATTGATTTTATAATAGCAATAAACATGCCATATTTGCAAAAAAATTTTGGGGAACTTTGAACATTTGTATTAGGAAAACTAAAGATGTTTTGGAAATTCTAAATCCCCAAATCCTTTATTATATGCTAATGTGTCAGAAAAGTGTCACAGAATAATTTTATCTGAAACGTGTGTTCTGAAGTGTGGACTTGAAAATGTGTAAAAAACGTTAAAAAAAAAAAAAAACTCCCTTTCTATTTACGCTGCAGTACTGAAACTTGGGACAATTTAAGCACTTTTCATATACAACTAGAAAAATAATATTGGTTGACAATGAACAACTTTCATTATAATAACCAGACGCCCCCTTAAGTATGTTATAGACATTAGGGAGATCATTGATGTATATAAGAAACAGGAGGGGTCCTAGGATGCTGCCTTGTGGCACCCCTACGGTTAGTGGTAGAGTAGGAGAGGTTATATCATTGATGGCTACATATTGGTGTCTGTCACTAAGATAGGATCGGATATAGTTCAGGGCAAGGCCACGGATTCCATAATGGTGGAGTTTAAGTAAGAGGTATTTATGGTTAAAAGTATCAAAGGCCTTTCTTAGGTCGATGAAGAGTCCAATTGGAAACTCACTTTTGTGGGCTTAGAAGATAAAGTCAAGCAGACTAACAATAGCATCCTTGGTACTCTTTTGGGAGTGGAAGCCAAATTGACAGGGACTTAGTATATTGAATTTTACAAGATAGGAGTAGAGCTGTTTGTAACTTTTTTTTTTAATATTTTTGATAATAAAGCTAGATTTGATATGGGTCTGTAATTATTTATGTCTGCCGTGTTACCTCCTTTATGAACTGGCGTTACTCTTGCTTTTTTAAGGATGTCAGGGAAGGTATGACCTTCTAGAGATTTATAGAACAGCAAGGCTATGGAAAGTGCAAGGGCATGGGAGACACTCCTGTATACCATGGATGGTATTTCAGTAATGTTCCCAGCTTTGGATTTTAGTGAGTGAATGATGGACACAACCTCAGTAGGGCTGACCGGAGAGAGGAGAAGAGAGTTTGGAAAACTACCTGAAAGATATGTGGTAACATGTGTCTGGGTCTGAGGGATTTTCCGGGCAAGGTTAGCACCAATCAATGAAAAGAAGCTATTAAATTCAGTAGCTGTTTCAAGATCTGTTCCAGGTGTATAACCATCCTTGAAGATTATCTAGTTATGTGAATGTTGTTTAGCTCCAAGGATGTTAGAGATGGCTCTCCATGTGCTTTTCATGTTGCCTTTTGCTTCTTTGAATCTATTCTCGTAATAGAAACACTTTTCTCTTCTTGTTATACTGGTAAGCACTGATGAGTACCTCTTAACTACTTCCTTTGCAACTAGACCAATCCTATGTTTAATGATGTAGTAATTAAACAGTTTACGACAATGTTGTTTATTAACAAAAAAGTTAAGGAAAATTAAACAAACGTGTTCAGTAAGTAGATCATATTAAAAATATCAAATAAATTTATTATGCAATCTCTATACCTGCTAATAAATATATATGGCAGCAACCACAGACCTTTTGTATATAAACCGTATGGATGTGATATGAACCTCACATAGCTCTCGATTGTAGATGTTACCAGTTTCATTTAACATCTAATTGAACACAGAACAAAAAGTAAAAATTAGATAATAATCGACAATATAAAAATCTGAAAAAATTGTTGGATACAATGAGGAGCTTAAGAATTAGATTTGACTAATAATAGTAATATTAAAAGAACTAAAACAAATAGAACAACAAACAATGGACAGTTAATATTATTGAGCAGATATATAAATAAAGTAACCATATATTAGAAGTTACACTTACCAACCAACGCACACACTTTTGCTTTTAATTAAATGGATAGTGAAATAGCGCATATGTATGCATATATGTATGTCTAGCTTCAGAGTCAAGTACGTCATTATTTGATTGTAAACTATTTTATGCTAGTAGTGAACAAATGGAGTCTGAAAAAATATAGCTGTCTACTACAGTGTTTTCAATCATTTTAAGGGCCACCAGCATTGGTACCAGTTCAACTTGCAAGGTGGCTGCAACAATTACACCACATCCCTTGACCAGTGTAGTGTAATCCACACTCCACTTACATATATACAACCCTTCCCAGGAAATCCTCATTTACAAGGTCACAGCTTGCATACAAACAGCGGCACTCTATGCAGACTGAAATAAATACAAATTCCATATTGTTTATATGAAAGACCATATTGGTGCTTTCCACCAAATAGTAAGTACCATCATAAATCATGAGAGTGAGGCAATGTGCCAGTGTCGTAGAAGGTTGCTAGTATGATACCAATTTTCAAGAAAGGAGATAAATCACATGCATCAAAATATCAGGAAATTAGCTTAACGTATAATGCATATAAAGGCGAAGAATTACACAAGAACAGCACAAGACAGAACTCGAAACAAAGTTTAAAAATTTGAAAAATTTAGATTTAGGAAAGAAGTACATGGGTAAATAAACTGGGTTTGTACCTCACGGTTCATGTATGCAATATTACCGAGTTCCAATTAACTCCCATGCATGCAGTTAATTAATGTTATGCTTGTTTTTTATGCTAAAATGTTTTTGTTGATTTGTTTCTATATTTTCACAAGTAAAGCATGCTTACCGTCTTATTCCAAGTTTTATGATAACTTTACAAGGTTCAAAACATAAAGTTCAATATAATATTCTGGTTTTCATAAAGGAATTATACGTTAATATAACATCATAATAATGTAATGATGTCGTAAATAACGTTATATTGACGTCATATAAATGTTAAATTGATGTTATAAGAACGTAAATTGGATAGGTTTACATAAACAAAAAAAAACAATGACTGAAAATTATTCTTAAATATAAACCATGAAAACATTATAATTCCATAGCATTCACTATTATTTTTAAATTTTTACATAAATCTTAAAAAAAAACTGTCTCAAGATATACATATTTTTAGTTATATCTAGTGGTTTTAAGGACGTCAGATATACGTATTTATGTCAAAAGTTATAGTATTACCTTTTTGGCACCATTTAAAAACGTCCACAAACGTTCTGTGTTTGCTGGGCTGTTACCTCGGAATCCGCATTGTGATTCTTGATAGAGACTGCAAGTACATGGCGCCTCTTCATTGTGACTCCAGCAAACAGCTTTCCGACAATACTGAGGAGGGAGATTCCACGGCAATTGTTGCAGTAGCCCTTGTTACCTATATTCTTATACAGCGTGACGATGTCAGCGTCCCTCGTGTCCTGTGGCACCTCTCCTTCCCAGCAGAGGTAGAGAATTTCATGCAGCTCCATGTGCAGGCTACCTCTGCAGCACTCAAAAGTCACGGCAGGAATGCCGTCTAAAAGCTTTGCCAGAAGCAAGGGAGTCTAGGGCCTCACTGAGTTTTTAGAGGGTCGGTTCGCAGTCGAGCTCCAGACACAGTCAGGCACTCAGTGGCGCTCGGGGCGTCTTCGGTGATCACATTCTCCCTGGCGTATAGCTCAGAGTAGTGCTCGACCCAGCGCTTCAGCTGCATTGTCTGGTCCTGGATCACATCGCCTGTGGCAGATTTCAGAGGAGCGTTCTTCTTCTGGATTGGGCCGAGGGCCTGCTTGATGCCGTCATAATTCCTTTTACATGCCTGTATCTGCTGCATTCCCAGCTTGGTTTATAGTGAGTGAATGATGGACAGAATATGTCAGGCTGACTGGTGGAAGGAGAAGAGAGTTAGGATAGTTGTATAATTGAATTCAGATTCCCAGTTAATATTGTGAAGTGCATTTGTGAGATTGCTGCTTCACTGTGTAGTATGAAGGTGCGTTTCTTGGTGTCTGTCCATGTTTGCTCTGAGGAAGGTAGGATAGTGGTCCGTTGTTCTATCAGTGATTATACCAGATGCAAGGGGAGCTGTTATGTTAGTCCATAAGGGTTCCAATCTAGTAGTGGATGTTTAGAACTACTATTCTAAATTATTCTACTATAGTGGATGTTTGAGTGATTCGGGTGGGCTTGGTGATTGTGGGGACTAGCATACAGGAGTTCATGCTGTTTAGGAAATAATTGACCTGAGGGGTTATTTTGTTGATAGGGGTCAATATTGAAGTCACCTCCTGGAATGATATGATTTTTGTTGTTCTTGTTGTTTATGATAAGATTTCTTATGATATCTGAGAATGCAGTTGTATTAGTATCGCGAAATCTATAGATAGCTACAATAGTCAAGGGGAAAGTTAATGGAGAATTTAACAAAGGTATATTCACAGTAGTCGTCTCTATCACTAATGACACAGTTGCAGATGAAGGTATCATGGTAATATACAACTGTGCCACCACCTTTTTTGTTAGGGCCTACAGTTGTGAATGACTTTGTAACCAGTTAAGTTGTAAAGTTAAGTATGGTCTTTACTTGGCTACGTTTCTGTTAAACCAATGAACGATAGTTTAGTACCTAGTGCTGTGAGTAGTGCTTTTATATCATCAAAATCTTTACCAATTGATCTGACATTTTGGTTGAAAACTGAATGGCAAGTGTTATTTTGGAGTTTGTATTTGGCAAGGTTTGCTGTGTAATACCTGCATTAATGATGATCAATATGCAGGTTATTGTAGATTTGTGAGAGGAGATTTAGTTCGGGGTCAATATCAGCTTGCATGTAGATACAATGGAGTCAAGATACTATGAAGAAAGCGATATCAGAACAGTGAAATACTAAATCTGCTGTAAATCTATAATTTTTACAAATTACAGCAAAATTTAGATTGATAATCGGCAATATTAAATATTAAAATTATGCAAATGGAATAAATGTAATAGCAAATAACAATACAATAATTGACAAATGAGGAAATGAACAATATAAAATGTGATAATCAAGAAAAGAAAAAATGTAAAAATTAAAACTTTTTAGAATGGAAAAGCAAAGCTATAGTACACCTTGGATGTTGGATGAAACCATAAGTTACACTCTGGGGTTGAGATAGGAAGAGGGTTCACTTGGCAAATCGTCAGCAAATAATATAGGTTTAAGAATGTTAGAGACATTAGGCAGATCATTCATGTAAATAAGAAATAGGAGAAGTCCTAGGATGCTGCTCTGTGTTCTATGGGTATTGATAGAATGGAGGGAGGTTATATCATTGATGGCTACATATTAGTGTCTGTCACTAAGATAGGATCAAATATAGTTCAGGGCTAGGGCCTCGGATTCCTTAAGGGTGAAGTTTAAGCAAGAGGTAGTCATGGTTTACAGTATCAAAGGCCTTTCCCAGGTCAGTGAAGAGCCCAATTGGGAACTCATTTTTTGTCAAGGAGTGTGTTCATTATATCAAGCACACTAATAATTGCATCGTTTTGGGAGCGGAAGCCAAACTAATAGGGACTTAATATGTTGAATTTTACGAAGTTAGAAGTCGAGCTGTTTGTAAATAATTTTTCAAATATTTTTGATAATATAGGAAGATTTTATATTGGTCTGTAGTTGTTTATTGTTACAAATGAGGGTGCCGTGTAGGGTCAGTGTTTAAGGTAAGGGAGTTACACTTACTAGGGTTAGGTAAGGCCCGGCTCCCAGGGAAAACATTTCCCAGTAAAAGAAATGAAAGACCAAATATGGTCTGTTGTCTAGAGTTGAGTGCCTAACCTGGTATACAGTACAGGTGATAGAAAACTCCAGTTATAAATTACTTTAATATAATTTATTAACCTGAACCCCCCCCCCCCCACCCCCCAAGTACAAAAAAATCTTTACCTCTTCGATCTTACGTTCTCCCTCTGAATCCATATAGACAGGAGACGAGAGTTACATACAGCAAACTACAGGTAGGGTCTACGTTTCTTAATTAAGGGACTACACACACTTCTTAACTTAACATCCTAATACCAACAGGTGGTCACTAGTCAGCCGCAAAGAGTGAATCACTTGGAACTCAAAATAAGTAACTCGGACACAGAGACATTACACTTAGAACAACTAATGTCACTAACAAATACACATGTATTTATCTTGATATTTAAAGAATAAGGAGAGAAGATAATGGAAGGAGGTAAAAAAGAGATAGTCACACAGCCAAAAACGTCTGGCCAGAGTCGTGTCCAGATGAAGACGACACTTTCTCACAATGTGGCTGCTGCCTGAACCATTAAACTGATCATACAGTAACTATTACATATACTCCAATACAAATATTTACTTGCCATTAATCAGTTCTAAACATAACTAACGTCCTAGCTTTACAATATATTAGCATTATATTAACGCAGTACTACAACTGTAAGCATCAAGGTGCTCCTGCGTATGGCAGGGAAACTGTGACTGTCATGAGGTTTGTCCTCTTGAATATTTAAATTGTTATAGAGTTCACTTCTCCTTAAACTCCAACCTAACTAACAAACTCTGTAATTTAACTAATTAAAATTCCACACATAATTCAGAACATTCAAGGCTTATCACTAAAATACCATTTATGTCTGCTGTTTCCCCTCCTTTATGAACTGGCGTCACTCGTGTTTTTTAAGGATATCAGGGAAAGTATGACTCGCTAGAGATTTGTTGAATAGCAGAGCTATGGGTGGTGCAAGGGCAAGGGAGGCACTCCTGTCTATGATAGATGGTACTTCACTAATATTCCCCAGCTTGGTTTTTTAGTGAGTGAATGATGGACATAATATATGAGGCTGACTGGTGAGAGAGGAGAAGATAGTTAGGATAGTTGCCAGGAAGGTATCTAGTGACGTATGTCTGGGTCTGGGATTTTTCTGCCAAGGTTAGCACCAACTGATGAAAAAAAGCTATTAAATTCTGTTGCCGTTTCTAAATGTGTTGCAGGTGTATAACCATCCTTGGAGAGTTTTATCTGCTTGATATGTGATTGCTGTTTAAGCCTAGGATGTTAGAGATGGCTTTTCATGTTTCCTTTTGCTTCTTTGAATCTACTCTCATAATAGGAAAGTTTTACTCTTATTATACTGGTAAGCATTGATAAGTATCTCTTAACTACTGCTTTTGTAACTAGGCCAGTCCTTAGTTTTTTCATATTCATGTTTCTTGTTGATTGCTTTGAGTATGCCACTTGTGAGCCAGGGATTGTTTAATCTTTTGGCAGTTACTTGTTTGGGGAAGAGAGGACAATGAGTGTTGTAAAGGCTTAGAATTTAGGAAAGGAACATGTTGGCTAATGAATTTATATCCTGTGTGTGATTTAAATCAGATTCCCAGTTTATATTGTGGATTGCATTTGTGAGATTGCCTATTGCTGCTTCACTGTGTAGCCTGAAGACACGTTTTTTGGTATCTGGTGGTGTTATGTCCATGTTTGCTATGAGGAAGGTAGGATAGCGGTCAATTGTTATATCACTGATTATACCACGTGCAAGAGGAGCTGTTATGTTAGTCCTATAAGTGATCCAAGGTAGTAGCAGATGTTTTGGTGATTAGGGTGGGCTTGATACTTGTTGGGATTAGCATACAGGAGTTCATGCTGTTTAGGAAATAGTCGACTTGAGGGCTATTTTGTTGACACAGGTCAATATTAAAGTCACTTCCTAGAATGATGTGATTTTTGTTGAGCTTGTTGTTTATGATAAGATTCTTTAGGTTATCTGAGAATGCAGTTGTATTAGTATTGGGAAATCTATAGATAGCTCCAATAGTGAAAGGGGGATTTAAGGGATTTAATCGATAATTGAGCAAAGGTACATTCACAGTAGTAGTCTCTATCACTAATGATACTATTGCAGATGAAGGTATCTCGGTAATATATAGCTGTGCCGCCACCTTTTTTGTTAGGCCTACAGTTGTGAATGGCTTTATAACTGACTAAATTGTAAAGTTGGGTATAGTTTTTAATAGCCATGTTTGTTACAATAACGATAGTTTAGTACCTAGTGCTGTGAGTAGTGCATTTATATCATCAAAATGTTTACCAAGTGAAAGACATTTTGGTTGAAGACTGATAGGCAAGTGTTATTTTCGAGTTTGAATAAATGTCTTTTACTTATTAAATGACACCTGACTTTATTTGTGGCTTATCTTTTGGTGATCAAGTGCTATACAGTTCTAATGATAGTGGGTGCACAGGCTGGCCAATTGCTTATTAAAGTGAGCAAATCAATGGAAGGTGAAAAGCAGTGAGGGGAAACAGGGATTACAGATGTGATACAATAAATATATCTTTGCCATTAATCTTTTTGCCAATAAGTTTCCTCTTATCCTGGTGTCTTATCATATTGTCAGTAAGTACTTTGTTCTCTCAACAAATAAACATAGCAATTGATAAACATTCTTTAATACAAAAATCATGTAAAATATTTTCACCAAATATAAATAGACTGTATGAGGTAGATTTGTTATTAAATTGAGTTATATAATATGCAAGTCACAGCAAAATTAATGATATGAATAATTGATACATTTTAATATTTCCATAATGTTCTTAATTACAATTGCTATTACAAAATTTTGGTCATTTCTTACACTATTTTTTGGAAGTCTAATGATATATCATTAAATAATCTTCATATTTCATGATTATTTTAGGTACATTCTACCACTTTCAATATACCTTTTGATATATCCTTTATGGACTTGTTCACATCAAATACTTCTTTAGCCACCTCCTTTAAGACTGCTGGCACTTTATGTACAATGTCTATATGATTTTCATGCAGAATTAACACTTGCTGTGTTGCATGTTCTGC
The DNA here is from genome assembly GCF_040958095.1 of Procambarus clarkii. Lineage (NCBI taxonomy): Eukaryota > Metazoa > Arthropoda > Malacostraca > Decapoda > Cambaridae > Procambarus > Procambarus clarkii. Next base: position 11,291,282 of record NC_091214.1, read on the forward strand.
AGTCATTTTCTTTTTACCTGTATGCGTACTATAGACTGAAGCTTCTGTCTCTGACCGGGTACGGGTCTAGCCCCCTCTGAAGCGCACCATTATCGGGTAAATAATGATACCCAAGGCTCGGTACCAGAACTATTGCACATTACTGAAGAAGGATTTCCGTCTCTTCCTGGTATAAGAAACCAGGCTGGGAGTGGGGTCTGACCTAGAGTGAAGCCCTCAATGATTTTCGCAACAATACAATACAATAACGCTGCCCGAAACGCTGGGCGTACTAGTGGCTTTACAAGATTGTAAACATCATGATATGTATCCCCACAAACCCAATGTACCTTCTTCTTGACGTTATCTTGAGATGATTTCGGGGCTTTTTTTTTTTTTTTAGTGTCCCCGCGGCCCGGTCCTCGACCAGGCCTCCAAATACCTTCCTTATATACCTTCTTGTATATAAATAAATAAATAAATAAGATACAGGATAAGATACCCGTAGGGCGAGCCTTAAAGTGTGGACAGCTGAAGAGAAGACGGTGAGAGGAAGTGCTGAAGTTGTAGAACAAGAGCAAGGGTTAAACTAAGCTGTTGTCTGGAACAACCCCACAACTGGGTAGGCTCTTGAGTCGGGTCAGGAAAGGGCGGCAGTGCTAGTGCTTCTTTCTTCTAGATGGTGACATTTGGTCTTCTAGTGCTGTCTTATTTCTTCATTCTTCTGTCTTCTTTCTTCATGAAACTAATTTAATACCTTCATACTCAGTAAAAATACGTTTTTGAAAATAGTATTATGTTTGGGAGTGAGCCAGGATTCGGTTATGAAAGCCAAGTCTGGTTTTGATGAATTAAGGAATTGTTTAAGTTCTGCGAGGGATGTTTAAATGCTCTTTGCGTTCCAAGTCATGAAGGTTAGGGGAGTCATTTAGGATTTATTAGATTTATTATATTTATTTATTTATTTATTTATTTATAATTTTTTTTTTTTATTTATTTATTTATACTCATAAACCCAATGTACCTTCTTGTATGAGTATACATAGCATGGTGTTTACATTCTTGTAAAACCACTAGTACGCGCAGCATTTCGGGCAGAAAGTTTGTGTTATGGATGCATCTGGTTTCCTCGGCATGCCAATTGTACTTGTCGGAGACCTGGATGTGGATGGGGGTTGTGTCGTGGGAGATTGTGGTTCGAGTGGTCTGTCAGCTTGAGTGCTAGAGCGTTGGGGGTTCGATCCACCAACTGTTTTTTGCCTGTAATGAGCATGGTTGTGTTGTGGTCAACAGGATGGTTGGTTTGAGTGTTTTCTAGATATATAGTAAAGACGTTTTCCATCATCTGTTACATTGTCCTTAGTATGCTTCCTATGATTTGGTGTACATTGGTGTACTCACCTAGTTGTGCTTGCGGGAGTTGAACTGGCTCTTTGGTCCCGCCTCTCAACTGTCAGTCAACTGGTGTACAGATTCCTGAGCCTACTGGGCTCTATCATATCTACATTTGAAACTGTGTATGGGGTCTGCCACCACCACATCACTACTTAATGCATTCCAATTGTTAACTACTCTGACACTGAAAAAAATCTTTTTAATGTCTCTGGCTCATCTGGGTACTAAGTTTCCATCTGTGTTCCCTTGTTCGTGTTCTGCTAAATAGTTTGTCTTTGTCCACCCTGTTAATTCCCCTGAAAATTTTGTAGGTGGTTATCATGTCTTCCCTTACTCTTATCTTTCCCAGGGATTTGATGTTCAGCTCCCTTAGCCTTTCCTCGTAGATCATACCGCTCAGTTCCGGGACTAGTCTGGTGGCATACCTCTGAATCGTCTCTAACGTTGTCTTGTGTTTAACTAGGTATGGACTCCAGGCTGGAGCTGCACCCTCCAGGATTGGTCCAGTATAGGTGGTATACAAGGTCCTGAACGATTCCTTGCACAAGTTTCTAAAGGCAGTTCTTATGTTGGCCAGTCTAGCATATGCTGCTGATGTGGGCCTCTGGGGACAGGTTCAGTGTGATATCAACCTCCAGATATCTCTGACTCTTGCAGGATACCACCTATCAGATGGTACATTGTGTTCAGCCTTCTGTTCCCTTCGCCTAATTTCATTACTTTACACTTTCCTGAGTTGAACTTTAGTAGCCATTTTCTAGACCATTCCATCAGTTTATCCAGGTCGTCCTGTAGTTTCTGTCTATCTTCATCTGTTTTTATTGTTCTCATAATAATTGCATCAGCAAACATTTAGAGGAATGAGTCTAAACCCTCTGGAAGGTCGTTTACATACATTAGAAACAGGATGGGTCCAAGTACAGAGCCCTGTGGAAACCCACTGGGGACATCTCGTCATTCTGCTATCTCCCCTTCCCCCTCAGTTACTCATTGTTTCATGTTGCTTAGAAACTCCCTTATCCACTGGAGCACCTTACATTTTACTCCTGCCTGTTGCTCCAACTTTTGTAACAGCCTTTTGTGAGGTACTGTGTCAAAGGCTTTCTGACAGTCCAAGAAAATGCCGTTTGCCCACTCGTCTCTTTCTTGCCTGGTTTGTGTTGCTTGGTTCCTATTAAACCTGTGAGGCACGATTTACTATCTCTGAACCTATGCTGATAGTGTGTTACAAAGCTATTTTCCTCCAGATGTTCTAAGAGTCTTTTCCTCACAATCTTCTCCATCACCTTGCATGGTATACAAGTTAGGGAAACTGGCCTGTAGTTCAGCGCCTCTTGCTTGTCACCCTTTTTGTATATTGGGACTACATTAGCTGTCTTCCCGCTTTCCGGTAGTTTCCTGTTTCCAGTGACCTCTTGTATACCATAGAAAGTGGCACACTTAGTGCTTCTGCACCTACTTTTAGTATCCACATTGAGATTCTGTCAGGCCCAATAGCCTTTGTCACATTCAACTCCAACTGATTCCTTTTGACCTCAACTCTGGTGAGGTCAGATACCTCCAAGGTTGCTTGGTTTGCCTCCTCATTTAGTGCAGGGACTTCTCCTTGTTCTATTGTGAAGACCTCCTGGACTCTCTTGTTGAATTCTTCACACACCTTGTCATTCTGTGTATCCGTTCTCCCCTTTTCTCAGTTTCATCACTTGGTCCTTCACTGCTGGACACAGTCCTGATGTGGTTTTAGAGCAGTTTTGATTAAGTCTTTGGTATGAAAAAGACATCGCTTTGCTCACAATGTCATTTTCATACTGTCTCTGCTTCTTTCTTCACTCTGAGGTACTCATATCCCTGTGGTATCTCTCCCTTCTCTCTGATGTTCTGTTATTCCTGTAGTTTCTCCATGTTCTTTTACACACTTGCTTCGCTTCCATACATTCCTGATTGAACCATGGATTCTTCTGTTGCTTTCCATTTTTCTCTTTTTGTGCCAGGATAAGCCTATCTGTTGCTTCCTGGCACTTCTGGGTGACATAATCCAACATATCCTGTCCAATCTTTTTGCTAAGTTCTGTTTCTCGTGGTATTCCCATTAGGAAGTTCCTCGTCTCATCATATTTTTCTCTACGGTAATTTAGTATTTTCCCTTCCAATCACATACTTGGATAGGTTATCCCTACCTTTACCAGATACTCAAATGTCAATACACTGTGGTCACTCATTCCTATAGGGGCTTTAAATTTTACTTCCCTTAATTCTGACTCATTCAAAGTGAATATCAGGTCGAGTCTAGCTGGCTCATCATTCCATCTCATTCTTGTTGGTCCATTGACATGCTGGCTCAGAAAGTTCCTTGTTGTCATTAACAAGAATTTAGCTCCCCATGAATCCTCACCTCCATGTGGGTCCCCATTCTCCCAGTCTATCTTTCCATGGTGGAAATCGCTCATAATTAAGATTGGATCCATTCCTGCAGGCAACTGAAGCTGCTCTCTATTATATTAATGGTAGCCATGTTGTTTCTGTCGAACTCCTGTCTGGGTCTTCTGTCATTTAGTGGAGGATTGTAAATGACTGCCACTATTATCTTAGGTCCACCCATTGTCATAGTTTCTGTTATGAAGCCTCTGAATCTGTCGCAGCCCTGAATTTCTATCTCTTCAAAGCTCCAGTCCTTCCTTATCAGCAGGGCCACTCCTTCTCTCCCTTCCTCCTCTTTCCTTACTGTATAGTAGTCCTTTGGAAATGTAGCATTTGTTAGGACCCCCCTGACAGTTTTGTTTCTTTGAGTCCTATTACATCTGGGTTTTCTTCCTGTGCCCTTTCTGCCAGTTCACTTGCTTTGTTGGTAATCCCATCAATGTTTGAGTACATTACCTTTAAGTTCACTTTCCAATATCCTTTTTCACCTACCCTCTCCACTAGTGTAGGAAGCTGTTCGATGGGCAATGCTACTTGGGTAGGCTCATCCTCCTGTGGGGTAGGTACAAGGGGTTCCGCGGGAGGTGGGGAAGGGAGGAGGGGTGGGGGGTAGGAGGGGTGGGGGGTAGGAGGGGTTGGGGGAAGGGCTTAGAAATTGCTCAAGCCTGCTTGGGACAGGAAGAATTCCTAGGGGTGGAGGGGCAGGGAGTGCTCGAGGTTGGAGGCAGGGAGTGCTTGGGGTGAGGGCTCGTCCTCCTGTGGTGTAGTTAACAGGGGGGTTTGGAGGGGGTTGGGGTGGGGTGAGGGCTAGAGAACTTAGATCTTGCCTGGGTCTGCTTGAGACAGGGAGTACTCATTGGATTAGGGTGGTATGGTGGACATTGTGTAGGGGCAAGGGAGGCGTCATGCTCGGGGTGGGGGTGGGGGGGGGGGAGCCCAATGGGGTGATGAGTTGTGACTTTGCAATCACCTCTGGGATTCCTGACTTGGTGGATTTTGGTTCCCCACTTCACTCTGGGATTGTTGGGTTGAAGGTTGAGGTTCACTGGCTCCCTTCCCTCAACCTGCGTCTTTTCCTTGCATCAGCTGCTTGTATCATCTCTTCCCTGGTCATGTCCCTCAGAAGGAAAACCTTTCTGTAATTCGTTACATATTTCAATTTGCTCTTCTTTACTAGGATGTTCTCTTTGATGTTCCTGAGTACTCCCTTGATGAACCGATCTTTGTCTTTGTTGTACTGGCCAATCCGGAAAAACTTTTCAGTGTCTTTTTCAGCCCATCCATTCCTATCTCCTTTAGTATCCTTGACACTGCAGCTTTGTCCTTAGTCCTCCATTCTTCCCTTCTGAAACCATCCTGTTCCTTAATACCTAACATTACTACAGCTCTTTCCATTAGCTGGAAAGAGCTGTAGTAATGGTAGGTATTTCCTTTCCATTAGCTGGCTCGTGCATCTAGGTACCTCCTGTGAGGTTACTGGTTTCATTACAACTTCCTTGGCTGTTGTGGGAAAATCTGACTCCAATATTTTAAATAAATAATGAAAACTTCAATAGCTACGAAGGACCATCACTTTTTGTGAAAAAGTGGAAAACGAAAAATGAGCAAGTGGTTTGATATTAATTCCAAGAACTAGTGTCCTATGGATTTTAATGGGACTGTATTTTATCAAGAAATAAGTCAAACTTTCACATATTGGGGGTATTGGGGGTTGGGCATTTTCATCTTCTCTTTGGATGATTATCTGAGCCTCCGTCTCGGTATTGTTCTCCTTAAGTGTTTTAATCTCCTTTTGCTGCTGTCAGCTCGCTTTGCAGGTTGCTTATTGTATTATTCATATCCTGCATCTCCCTTCTGATATCCTCCAAAACGTGGGCAAACACTTCCACCATTTGGTCACATTGACTTTTCCCTGTTCTCTTTGAAGTCCCCGCTGCCATGTTTGTCCCTGTTCTTACTATGTCTTGGTAGGGTTTGCCAGGAGGGGGGCAGAGAGAGAGAATGGGAGAGAGAGAGAGAATGGGAGAGAGAGAGAGAGAATGGGAGAGAGAGAATGGGAGAGAGAGAGAGAATGGGAGAGAGAGAGAGAATGGGAGAGAGAGAGAGAATGGGAGAGAGAGAGAGAATGGGAGAGAGTGAGAGAATGGGAGAGAGTGAGAGAATGGGAGAGAGTGAGAGAATGGGAGAGAGTGAGAGAATGGGAGAGAGTGAGAGAATGGGAGAGAGTGAGAGAATGGGAGAGAGTGAGAGAATGGGAGAGAGTGAGAGAATGGGAGAGAGTGAGAGAATGGGAGAGAGTGAGAGAATGGGAGAGAGTGAGAGAATGGGAGAGAGTGAGAGAATGGGAGAGAGTGAGAGAATGGGAGAGAGTGAGAGAATGGGAGAGAGTGAGAGAATGGGAGAGAGTGAGAGAATGGGAGAGAGTGAGAGAATGGGAGAGAGAGAGAGAGAGAATGGGGGAGAGAGAGAGAGAGAATGGGGGAGAGAGAGAGAGAGAATGGGGGAGAGAGAGAGAGAGAATGGGGGAGAGAGAGAGAGAGAATGGGGGAGAGAGAGAGAGAGAATGGGAGAGAGAGAGAGAGAGAGGGATATTTTAGTTAAAATATCATCAATTATGTTTATTCCAGTCACTGGCATTTGCAGATTCCCATTGACGTCCCATTGCACCATCTTGCTTTCATCAAAATAATTCAACAGCGAAGTAGCATAATCATGATCTTTAGCTTTCAATTTTCAATGTACCAAATGTACTATTGAAGGATTAGCTCGTACTGAAACTGGTGATACTGGAGCAGTTGCTGGCAGGACAGGTGTTGGAGCTAGTGATGGCATTACTTCTGCTTTTTTTACTACTGCTACTTTAGCAGGTCCCTCATCGAAGGATTTACGAGGTACTAGATAATATTCTTTCATTTATTAAATAGCCTGGAAATTAAACTAGCTGCTATGGGTAATAATATACCGAGGATACTACCTCCTTTACGAGTCAATAAAATGCGCTTTTTGTTTGAAATTGAGGGTTTCTTGCAAGCCAGCGAATGCAAGGTGTGTCTGTATTTCTTTAATTTCACTATAACTTTCTTTTTAACCGGAAGCCTATATTTCAGAAATTTTTTGAAAATCTCTGACAAGCAATGAATATGAGGTTTTTTAAACTGAGCAATCAATTTTTTCCTGGCTGAGGAATTAAGTTTGCTCAGCAAGGTCACCAACTCTCTGTACTTGTATACTAATGGCTTCTTCATATCTTCAACAAATCATCAGCATCAATCCACTGATCAAATGAAGAGTCGTAGCCTTCGTACCTTACTTTATACTGTAATTTATTATTGGGTAATGTACGTTTACGTAGGACCTTCTCAATATTAAATGCAGCCGGTAAATGGGTTGGGGTTAATTCTTCCTTATAAAACCCTCCGTCAATAGGCTTGTTATTCAAATCTTGTAAAAAATATAATGGGATAGGCTGACTTTTATCTATACGAATAATTCTGAAAATTTCTTCCTCCGTGTTTTGTCTAGCAAAACCTTTCTTGAATGTCGAAATTCTGTTGGAGAGAGTAATGCGAACTGTGTCCCCGACAGCTAGTAGAGAACTAAGACCTGCTTTAGGTTTGTCCTTACTTTTATACATGAGATTGAACTGTTTCTTTATATCTTGTGGACGAGATAAAGCATGGACGTCAACTGGAGTCCGACCACCTAACCCTCGGTGGGGTGTTGTGTTATAAGCCTTTATGATATCAGGCAATATGGGCAGATATCTCGAGGTATTGTGCGCAGTCATATATTTATAAATCTTGGTTTTCATGGTACGTATAAAGCGTTCAGCGATAGCGGCTTTTGTTTCTTGAGAAAATACCCTGTACAGTATAATATTTTTAGCTGCTAACATTCGTTGCATATGAGAATTATAAAATTCACCCCCTCGATCTGTATTAATTTTACGTATTCCTTGGAAATATGAGGATTCCAATATATTTTTCAGAGCTTTACTCACAGTCTGTCCGTCTTTGCGTATCAGAGGTGCGACTTGCGCATACCGTGAAAAAATATCGACACAGACGAGAATGTATTTAATATCATCATTATGTTTAGCTAATAATCCCATTTCAGCTAAATCACAAGCTAAATATATACAGGGTTTAGGACTCGCACCTTACGTCGCTGAAATTTGCGAGGTTTTAATGCGTGTAAAGTGTAAGCTTTAGACGATTTTAAGTATTCTCTGACATCTAATAGTTATATCTGGTTTTATGGTTTTAGCTGCTTTATACAACCTATCAACCCCTCCTGAGGATGCAGGGTTTTATAATAAATTTTATCTAGTACGTGCTCCAACTTCTAATAGTGATATCGGATTGTATGGTTTTAGTTGTTTTATACATCCGATATACTAACTCCCCTAACCTCCCCTTGTGGTTGTGGGGAACACATCCCATACACCCAACCCCCCTAACCTCCCCTTGTGGTTGTGGGGAACACATCCTATACACCCCACCCCCCTAACCTCCCCTTGTGGTTGTGGGGAACACATCCTATACACCCAACCCCCCTAACCTCCCCTTCTGGTTGTGGGGAACACATCCAATACACCCAACCCCCCTAACCTCCCCTTGTGGTTGTGGGGAACACATCCTATACACCCCACCCCCCTAACCTCCCCTTGTGGTTGTGGGGGACACATCCCATACACCCAACCCCCCTAACCTCCCCTTGTGGTTGTGGGGAACACATCCTATACACCCAACCCCCCTAACCTCCCCTTGTGGTTGTGGGGAACACATCCTATACACCCAACCCCCCTAACCTCCCCTTGTGGTTGTGGGGAACACATCCTATACACCCAACCCCCCTAACCTCCCCTTGTGGTTGTGGGGAACACATCCTATACACCCAACCCCCCTAACCTCCCCTTGTGGTTGTGGGGAACACATCCTATACACCCAACCCCCCTAACCTCCCCTTGTGGTTGTGGGGAACACATCCTATACACCCAACCCCCCTAACCTCCCCTTGTGGTTGTGGGGGACACATCCTATACACCCAACCCCCCTAACCTCCCCTTGTGGTTGTGGGGAACACATCCTATACACCCAACCCCCCTAACCTCCCCTTGTGGTTGTGGGGAACACATCCTATACACCCAACCCCCCTAACCTCCCCTTGTGGTTGTGGGGAACACATCCTATACACCCAACCCCCCTAACCTCCCCTTGTGGTTGTGGGGAACACATCCTATACACCCCACCCCCATAACCTCCCCTTGTGGTTGTGGGGAACACATCCTATACACCCAACCCCCCTAACTTCCCCTTGTGTTTGTGGGGGACACATCCTATACACCCCACCCCCATAACCTCCCCTTGTGGTTGTGGGGAACACATCCTATACACCCCACCCCCATAACCTCCCCTTGTGGTTGTGGGGAACACATCCTATACACCCAACCCCCCTAACCTCCCCTTGTGGTTGTGGGGAACACATCCTATACACCCAACCCCCCTAACCTCCCCTTGTGGTTGTGGGGAACACATCCTATACACCCAACCCCCCTAACCTCCCCTTGTGGTTGTGGGGAACACATCCTATACACCCAACCCCCCTAACCTCCCCTTGTGGTTGTGGGGAACACATCCTATACACCCAACCCCCCTAACCTCCCCTTGTGGTTGTGGGGAACACATCCTATACACCCAACCCCCCTAACCTCCCCTTGTGGTTGTGGGGAACACATCCTATACACCCAACCCCCCTAACCTCCCCTTGTGGTTGTGGGGAACACATCCTATACACCCAACCCCCCTAACCTCCCCATTGTGGTTGTGGGGAACACATCCTATACACCCAACCCCCCTAACCTCCCCTTGTGGTTGTGGGGAACACATCCTATACACCCAACCCCCCTAACCTCCCCTTGTGGTTGTGGGGAACACATCCTATACACCCAACCCCCCTAACCTCCCCTTGTGGTTGTGGGGAACACATCCTATACACCCAACCCCCCTAACCTCCCCTTGTGGTTGTGGGGAACACATCCTATACACCCAACCCCCCTAACCTCCCCTTGTGGTTGTGGGGAACACATCCTATACACCCAACCCCCCTAACCTCCCCTTGTGGTTGTGGGGAACACATCCTATACACCCAACCCCCCTAACCTCCCCTTGTGGTTGTGGGGAACACATCCTATACACCCAACCCCCCTAACCTCCCCTTGTGGTTGTGGGGAACACATCCTATACACCCAACCCCCCTAACCTCCCCTTGTGGTTGTGGGGAACACATCCTATACACCCAACCCCCCTAACCTCCCCTTGTGGTTGTGGGGAACACATCCTATACACCCAACCCCCCTAACCTCCCCTTGTGGTTGTGGGGAACACATCCTATACACCCAACCCCCCTAACCTCCCCTTGTGGTTGTGGGGAACACATCCTATACACCCAACCCCCCTAACCTCCCCTTGTGGTTGTGGGGAACACATCCTATACACCCAACCCCCCTAACCTCCCCTTGTGGTTGTGGGGAACACATCCTATACACCCAACCCCCCTAACCTCCCCTTGTGGTTGTGGGGAACACATCCTATACACCCAACCCCCCTAACCTCCCCTTGTGGTTGTGGGGAACACATCCTATACACCCAACCCCCCTAACCTCCCCTTGTGGTTGTGGGGAACACATCCTATACACCCAACCCCCCTAACCTCCCCTTGTGGTTGTGGGGAACACATCCTATACACCCAACCCCCCTAACCTCCCCTTGTGGTTGTGGGGAACACATCCTATACACCCAACCCCCCTAACCTCCCCTTGTGGTTGTGGGGAACACATCCTATACACCCAACCCCCCTAACCTCCCCTTGTGGTTGTGGGGAACACATCCTATACACCCAACCCCCCTAACCTCCCCTTGTGGTTGTGGGGAACACATCCTATACACCCAACCCCCCTAACCTCCCCTTGTGGTGTTGTGGGGTAATATCCTATACACCCAACCCCCCTAACCTCCCCTTGTGGTTGTTGTGGGGTATATCCTATACACCCAACCCCCCTAACCTCCCCTTGTGGTTGTTGTGGGGTATATCCTATACACCCAACCCCCCTAACCTCCCCTTGTGGTTGTTGTGGGTAATATCCTATACACCCAACCCCCCTAACCTCCCCTTGTGGTTGTTGTGGGGTATATCCTATACACCCAACCCCCCTAACCTCCCCTTGTGGTTGTTGTGGGGTATATCCTATACACCCAACCCCCCTAACCTCCCCTTGTGGTTGTTGTGGGGATACATCCTATACACCCAACCCCCCTAACCTCCCCTTGTGGTTGTGTGGGGTAATATCCTATACACCCAACCCCCCTAACCTCCCCTTGTGGTTGTGGGGTAATCATCCTATACACCCAACCCCCCTAACCTCCCCTTGTGGTTGTGGGGATACATCCTATACACCCAACCCCCCTAACCTCCCCTTGTGGTTGTGTGGGGTATATCCTATACACCCAACCCCCCTAACCTCCCCTTGTGGTTGTTGTGGGGTATATCCTATACACCCAACCCCCCTAACCTCCCCTTGTGGTTGTTGTGGGGTATATCCTATACACCCAACCCCCCTAACCTCCCCTTGTGGTTGTTGTGGGGTATATCCTATACACCCAACCCCCCTAACCTCCCCTTGTGGTTGTTGTGGGGTATATCCTATACACCCAACCCCCCTAACCTCCCCTTGTGGTTGTTGTGGGGTATATCCTATACACCCAACCCCCCTAACCTCCCCTTGTGGTTGTTGTGGGGTATATCCTATACACCCAACCCCCCTAACCTCCCCTTGTGGTTGTTGTGGGGTATATCCTATACACCCAACCCCCCTAACCTCCCCTTGTGGTTGTTGTGGGGTATATCCTATACACCCAACCCCCCTAACCTCCCCTTGTGGTTGTTGTGGGGTATATCCTATACACCCAACCCCCCTAACCTCCCCTTGTGGTTGTGGGGAACACATCCTATACACCCCACCCCCCTAACCTCCCCTTGTGGTTGTGGGGAACACATCCTATACACCCCACCCCCCTAACCTCCCCTTGTGGTTGTGGGGAACACATCCTATACACCCCACCCCCCTAACCTCCCCTTGTGGTTGTGGGGAACACATCCTATACACCCCACCCCCCTAACCTCCCCTTGTGGTTGTGGGGAACACATCCTATACACCCAACCCCCCTAACCTCCCCTTGTGGTTGTTGTTTAGTACGTTCACCATTGGTATACAATTTCGTATGGATGCTCACCAACAATATTGCTACGGAAGGTAATGCGTTCAGGGGTTTTCACTCCTATATCCACCCATAAATATCCATAAGGTTTACTGATGGCTTTCTTGTAGATATCCAAAAGCTTTTTAGAATCTTGTTTTCCAAATAATTGCCGCCCTAAAGTTTCAATTTGAGCTAAATCTCTAGATTTTACTAATATGAAATGGGAGGCATTTAAACTAATACTTCTAGCCTATTTCCCAGATAAAAATATATTTTGGGTAATTAATATACACGAAATAGCAAGATGTCTGCCTTTAGTGAAGATATCACACAATTTTGGAATTGGCAGATTCGATGAACAAGTCATCAATAATGATTAAAATAGGTGAGTCGTCTGTACATTCATCTAAAGGGTTAATAATTTCAGGATGAGCTATTATTTTCTTGTTAATTACTGGATCGTCTAGCAATGCTTTGTAACTGCCGCCACATATACTGGAGAATTTCAGATGGTATTTTTGTACGAGTTTAGTGTACAAATGAGATTTTCCGCCATTGGAAAATCCTGCAATAATTATTCTGCTAGGTTGATTGAAAATATCGAGTTGTTCTTCAGTGATAGGTGAACTATCCATGACTCGTGTTGGGTTTGCACTGACATAAGTATGATAAGGACATTATATTTAAACATGGGAGGTTTCATAAAAACATCAAAGTAAACATTTCATATTTTTTATTTTTGCATAGAACATTTTCAAAACATAGGTTAGGGGTAGGTTTTATAAAAACATCAAAGTGTACATTTCACAAACTTTTATTTTTTTATGTGCAACAGAACATTTTCAACATAGGTTAGGGGAGGTTGCAATTTTCAAACACGAAAGATAGGTTTGGGTTGGTTGCAATATTCCATCGCCAATTTCTTCAGTCACTAATTGGGAGGATACGTCTTGTTCACCAGTGCATTGTTCACCAGTGCATCGCGTTTTCCCCACATATTGAATATGGGATGGAATCCATGTCTCACAGGACGTGCAGCAGCAGCAGGTACATCTACTCCTCATTCTCTTCTTCATGAATTTCTGCTCGAGGTATATCGGGGTGTCCATACGCCAAACACTGTGTAGGGCTCAGTACATAACGTTTATCGTCAAAGGCGGACAATCCACGTTTTGTAGTGAGACAGGTACACATACGGCCTTTAACATTCCTAATAGATCTGGATTGGAACCTCTGCCCAATATTTAACTCTAAAGCACTTCGGAAAGCTGCATGAGTAAGTTTAGACTGATGATAAGTGGGAATTAAGTTTGCTCAGCAAGGTCACCAACTCTCTGTACTTGTATACTAATGGCTTCTTCATATCTTCAACAATCATATCTTCAACTCATCACAATCGACTTGAGAATGGTCCAGGACGGACCGAAACGTCGTCGTCCCTTCAATTTCTAGTGTGTGGTCTGGTCAACATAAGTGGGAATTCCTTTACAACGACATATCTGAACCTGATCTTGAGTGAGAATTGAGTACATTTTAGGCTTTAATGCTATGAGTTCCTTGATAATTTTAGCTCCAAATTCCGATTTTAACAAACCCAGTTGACCTTTGCGAGTCATCGAAATAGGGATTTTCAGGGGGGAAATTACTGAAATCCATATGCTGAGACAAAGGCAGTTTATTTAATTCCTCAAAAGCATTTGGACAGGTCAATTCAATCAAATACGAATCTGTATCCGTATACAGCAATCTAACTTTGTCTTCATAATGAACTTTGACGGTGTTGTACCAAAAATCATATAGGATCCTCTTAGCTATCTGCAGGATCTGGAACCCCAAATAAGTTGGTGTATTGTATATTAGCATAAGTGATTGTTTCTTAACCGTGCAAATGACTGTCTTCGCTCAACAAAATGCACCGTTTGAAGAACGGATTACGTGCAAGCTTTTGGAATTTGTCACGAGATGTAACTAAATAATGCTGATCACAATATTTACTCACATTTGTCAAACTCTTGCCGTAAATTGCATTTGATACCAGCTTGAAAGCTTTACCCTTAATGGCGCAAGGTGTATTCGAACGTTCACGAGCATTTGTTTCGACAAATTCCTTAAGGTACTTGTTTTGTTGGAATTCATAAACTGCATTTACCTTAGCTACTTCTAATCCCAATTTCATCAGCATCTGAAGCAAATCTAAACTGACCAAGTAATCTTTTTGGGGGAGATGTGCGGCAATTAATTTGTTTTTCTTGGGGAGTTTGCGATCTTCTGTATTTAAAATGTGTTTGCTATAATCGGACAGAATATCAGTAGAAATATTAGCATGCGACAGGGTTAAGGGCAAATCATCGGTGTCTCGAGCCACCTCAGGTGATACATACTTGGTATCACACATGACCCAATATCCCTTATCCCCATCACATGCAATATTTCCCAATCCTTGTTGGAGCCAATCATTGCATTCGGCAGCAGATAATTTACGGATCCCGCCTTGAGGAAGCAGTTCTGTCATACAGGTGGCGTATAGGCCATTAAAATCTAAATACAGAATATATTTATCAGTGCTAGAAGGATCAGCACCCGTATGCTCATTTTCTACACGTGTGTGTTGCTGCACAACAGAGGTAAATCCGCCTCTTAGATTTCTGCGCAATACATCGTACAAATGGGGATCAGAAATAGTCCAAGACAACTTGACTCTTAAACAAGAAAGCGTCCCATGCAAAACCAGATAACGAGACATAGTGTGTAATGTCTAACTTGTACAGCTCAAGCATGGTCTTGCGCCATACAGTAAACACATCACACAATAGTCCAGTATCTACTTTTAAATAGACCTTCAAGTAATCCCCAATGGTCTTGCATTCCGCTAATCTGAAGACTTCTTTAGCCTGTGTATAATCGGTCTCGCTTATGGCCTCGTGTTTTAAACTATTGAAAAAGGCTTCGGGAGGAGAACGAGCCGGTTCATTTAATTTCTCCATAGATGAAATATAATCATAACAGAATACCTGTTTACCTGTCTTTAATAAATGGTGGGCGGCTACAGGGACGTCATCTAGCATAACTGAGGTGTAAGTGGTGGGTTTACCTTCCTTGATATGTTCTTTAGCTAGTTTTTCCAGCCCACCATTTAGTAAAGCCAGACTATCCATAAACCGAAGTTTACCGATATCTACTTTCATGAACTTAAATCCATCTTTGGAGGCAATATCAATTTCACGGTTAGGGAGGTTAGACAATTCATTTAAAATTACCCCGAGGTCATAAGTTGCATTGTGAGACAATGTGTATAAATATTTATATGAATTTCTGCACAACATGTTGCACCTACGACAATAGGCAGCTAGATAATTATTAAATTCAATAGCATGATCATGATGACGGTGCTTGTCTTTAGCTGATTTGAATGGCCTATAACACATTTCACATGTGGTCTGATGTTTATAAGCTTGCCAATGTGCACGTGTCATAGATATTTTGTATTTAGGCAGGGTAGATTTAATTCTCTTCTATGACTTCTCCAAAGTATCTATGAAATGATTCACAGGGTCATCCCCCATATACGTTAATTTCTCTACCACCTCCAATTTTTTAATAACAAATATAAATTTAATATAGGAGTGTTCATAAAAATAAATAATGCAAGGTTATGGGAATAATCTTTGAGGATGTTACAACGATTTGGACTGTTCCTGCTGTTATCTTCAAATGGCGGTGCATGAGCTTAACTAGTGCTAGGCTCATCCCCTCCTCCTCCACAAGGATATTCCTCCACTAGCTGCCCAACTAATGGCCTTAAAAATATGAAATTATATTATTATACATAAACAAAATAGTAAATTAGTAATGTCAGTATTGTAGCTGTCAAATAATGGGTAAATAGTGTCAGAAAAATAAGAGAACTCGCTTTTAGATTTTACACTTTGAGGCGGAGAAGCTGTTATATCCTCAGAACCTGAACTGGTTGAAGACTCTGTATCCTCATCCTCCAAATACAGACAAACTGGACACGATTCAGGAATACATCCTGTAGATAAAAAAAAAATAATTTGAGAATTCTATATAATGTATGTGAATAAAAATATGATTGCTATTACTGGTAAGTAAATGTCACAAGTAATAATAATAATATCAATAAGAATAATAATAATACTTATGATTGGCACAAAACACTTTGGAACAGTTGATGCAGACCTAGTCATAATGTTCTTCTTTAGTAAATACAGATATAAAATATTTGTTAAAAATACTACTCCTCTCCTTGTCATTATCCGTTATTTGACCTGTCTCAGATTTTAATGGACCTATTCTTTCCCTAGTCTTAGTTCGATATAACTGAAAAAACCCTTTAGGATTTGACTTTGCTTGCTCTGCTATGCGAACTTCATAGTTTCTTTTTGCTTTCCTAATCTCTTTTTTAACATTTCTAACCAGTTGTATGAATTCCTGTTCTAACCTGACTTCCCCATTCTTAATCCTTTTGTACCAAGCTCTCTTTTTACCTATAAGGTTCTTTAAATTATTTGTTATCCACTTTGGGTTATTAGTATTCGACCTATTCAATTTGTATGGTATACTACTTCCTGTGCTTTGTTTAGAATATTCTTAAATAAGTTATATATTAAATCCACATCGAAATCCCCTTTTACGTCACCTATCGCTGGGTTCATGTCTCGCTCTAAGACCGGCCCACACCCCATACCCAAGAGTTTCCAATCCATTTGACCCAAAAAAATTCTTAGGCTATTAAAATCAGCTTTTCGAAAATCTGGCACTTTAACAGAATTTTCTCTTACAGGTCTATTCCATTCTATGCTAAATCTATGCTAAATCTAAATTCCCCCCTTGTCCTCGAGGGGCGAGGACCCCCCTCGTCCTCGCCTCTCAAGTTGACCCCACCCGGAGCCAGCCTCCCAAGACTGACCCCAGGGTGGGGGAGTGTGGTCCTCCTCGAGGCCGCCTCGTCATGGGCGACCTCGGTACAGCCGTCGTTGCCTGGAGCGTCACGGGTCAGCCTCACAGCGCTGACCCTCTGGTGCACGTTCCTGGAGCCGACTCTCACAGGCGCCGGCTTCCCAAGGTGGACCTCGGGGCCGGCGGGCATCGTCATCCATGAAGCCGATTCATCCAGGTCGATCACTAGGCAGTAATCATCACTGGAGTCGTCGAACTCCAATCCCACATCACTGATCCTTGGGCTGGGGTCCGGGCAGGCAGTCGTCCTCGAGTCAAGCGTCCCCTAGGAATAGGTAGGGAAGCCGGGGTCCATCATCAACGCTGAGGCCGACTCGACAACGTCGACCTCGGGACTTGCTGTCGTCGTCGGGACATTTCGCGGGCGGCTGGGGTGGTTTGAATTGTGGTGGTTTGCACAGTTGTAGCTTTGGGCAGCGTCCTGGACTGCTGCCTGCAGAGCTTGGGAATCTTCCACCCTCCAAGCTGGCAGCACCGAGCGCCGTCGTGAATCCATCAAAAGAGATGGTATCACGAGGCAGTGTCGGCGACAGAGACGGACATTGATTGTATTGCCCCATTAACTCCGTTAAGGTCGTGCGGTCGGCAGCACAATCAATGTGATCACAGGCTATGTCCGTCCTCCATCACCTGGCACAGGGCACAAGTGTGGAGGGAGACAGAGTCTATGGTCTCCCCTTCAGGCGACTGGCCCCAGACAGGCCAGCCCCTGAAGGTTGACAGCAAGCACGGGGTCCTTGCTGTCTCGCCAGCCAGCTAGGTAAAGTGTTAGGAGCTTGCTCCCCCTTTACCAGGGAGTGGTCCTGGGCAACTGAGCGAACCCAGAATGATCAGAATGCACCACTAGGTGGCTGCACGGTCGGTGATGTTGGAAGCGTGCTCACTGATTGGTCCGGTCCTTTAACTCCTTCTAGCTCGGAAGCGAAGGGCATGTGGACATTTTTATTCTTACAATCTATGTAAGAATAAAATGAGTTTCCCTCCAAACTCCTTGTGCCTTGTACAAGGCGGGAGCTCAGAAAAACGCAATTTATTGGGTTCCCCACCGAGCGACTGGCCCGGGACAAGCGAGTCGTTGGTGGTGGACAGCAAGCACGGGAGCCTCACCGGCGGAAGCGGTTGGGCGGCGCAGCGATCCAATCCCCTCCCCCTGCAGGCAGTTTTAAGACTACCAGGCTAGCTAAAATGTAGAATATAGTACTTTAACTCTTTAAGGGCGTGCGGACAGTAGTACAGTACTTATTTTTTATTAAAGAATGTTTACAGGGTTTTACAAATACCTTGTGTCTTCACAAGGGTGCATAGATATATATTGTGCAGTTTACATACATAATATGGTTGATATGGTACACTGGTTGATATGAGTTTACATAGATTTATAATATTCATTGGTTTATTTGAGTTTATATAGTTTACAATATACATTGGTTCACATGGGTTATTATTTTATCTTTATTTTCATAAGATACAAAGGTATACATTATACAGTTTACATAGAATATAATATACATAGATTATAATATACATAGGTATACATAGATTACAATATGCATTGATTAACAAGGGTTATTATTTTATCTTTATTTACATAGTTTCTTTACTCATATTATACTTAGTTACATATTGTCTGCCATTAAAAAACTCAAACAGATGTGTTATATAAATGTCTGAAATGAGGAAAAGGTACAGACATGTAAATTAGTATTGACGGACACGGGTGATGTGCTCTATGTACATCATTCGCGACCACCGGATGGTGTCGCTCACGCACATCCTCCTGAATAGTCTCTGGTATTTTCTTGACGCCAGCCTGTTCATTGGCTTATCGTTCTTTGGGTCATACGAGCCGAGCGATCCGACGATAAAGGCGTGGACTGTGAATTGCCTGTAGGTCCGTCTCATTGATGCTGCTAGCTCAGCGTATTTCTCTTCCTTTCCCAGTCTCGTCTCCTCAAAGGCGTCTGGGTCATTTTCGAAGGGGCAAGTGACGTCGATCAGCAGTACTTCCCCGTTCTTTTCTAGGACGATGTCAGGTCTTAGTGTTATTCGTTCCCGGGACTTGCTGGTTTTCAGATAGTACTTTCCAGTGCCTGCCTTCTGAAGCCTTCAGGATGCGATTTACCAACGCGTTGTGTCGCTGGATCATCGCATTTGACAGTCTCATACAATGATTGATGACGTGGGGTGGAGTTTCATTCGGGTGGCGACATCTCCTACATCGTTGGTCTCCCTTGATGTTGAAATGGCGAGCCCCGTTCAGAGGGAGTAGATTTAGTCGTGCCCTATGGATAAAGCGCCAGTCTGCAAAGGTGGTGAATGCTCCATCTCTGATGAATGCAGACGAGGCTCGCTCTTTTCCAACTTGCCCCATAACTTTTCCTTGGTCTGGCTTGTCCCTGAGGATGTCGTCACGTAGGCCTCTATGATGGTTCCTTATATTTCTTGCTACAATTCTTCTCTCTTTGTGGGAAATGGTTCTCTCCCCACATGTGACTTCCAGCGTTTCTCCGTCTGTAGATCACTTGGTATTCATCCTTCCGGACGAGTTACGGGCTCTTGACCAGAGTGTCTCGTGTCCAGAGGGTCTATGTTCCATGTCGTCCTTCGACAGATACTGACACATGTTTTCTAGAGTTGCTTCCTGGCGCAGTCTTCGTGAAGTCACCCTCTAGCAGTCCTCTCTGGCGATATTCCTCGTCTCTAGATCCGGCGAAGTGAGTAATTTGAATGCCGAGTCTGTGATGAATATGTTGGGAGCACTGTTCTCTGCCCTCATGAGCCTGACCTCTACTTCCCTTTCTCAGATCGGGTCTAAGTTGATTAAGGCACGATCCTCTGGTGGTTCTGGGATGGACTGGAGTACTACTGGTCTCCCAGTGGTGATTGGGCTGCTAACACCTTGTAACGGGGGGTGGGGGAAATAGCTCTATCTTGTCCATTATTCCACCCCCCAGTTAACTAACGAGGCCGGGGGAAACAGCTCTCTCTAGTCCGTTATCCCGTCCCCAGTTAGCTAACTATTCTAGAGCACCTCCGGAGTTCCTAAGGCAACCTCTCTCGTTCAACACCTTGTAACCTAGGTATTTGACTACCTAGGTGCTAAGACTACAAGGCGCCGTAACTGGATCAGTTACCCGAAACTCTAGAGAGAACTCTAGAATACAGAATCATTGCCACAAACGTATAAGAGGAAACGAAAGGAAAGAAATGAATAGTGAAGTAATTAGTGAGGGTTTGGGGTGAGAGGCAGAGAGGTGGGAGGAGCGAGGAAGGTCATTAGTTGAAAGTGAGAGTTTAGAGAAGGGTGGAGGGAGAGGTGTAGATAGGTAGAAGTAGAAGAGTAGATAGAAGTAGAAGAGTAGATAGTAGAAGACGAAATACTGCCACCATCCATTCATGATCATTACATACAAGACAAGGAATGGAACTTGTCTGTATCACAATATTCTCAAAAGATGTTATCATGAGTTCATTATTAGTATGTTCCCTCTGTACCATGTGTGACGATAATCTCCTTCAAGAGATTGAGCCTGCTCTTCCCTCCAAAATTACGTCTTCACAATTATATAAAAAGACTATGGAAGAAATGTCCAACAACGACAACAACACCAGCACCAGCAAGGCTTGCCAGGGTGAGCAGAAACGTATGCATCCAGCCACCTGTTCGAACTCCAACCACCAAACTACCCGTTGATCGCTACGGCTCCGCTGATTGGTCGCCGGTCTGGCTGCACCTGCACTCGCCCCCAATACTACCTGATGTCTGGGGTCGCCCCAACATCAGTCCTCAGAATGTTCCGTGCTTTCGTAGCCAGCACTCCTCCCAGCTAGACGTTAGCGTGTACTGAGAGAGGTGGTGGCTTTAAGCCAATATTCCAGCACCTCCCACTTAACTTTTGTATTGCACTTCTTGTTATTTTGCCTTAACGTAACTTTTCATTGTGTCATCTAATTATTCTTATTATTTTGATTGATTTTATTATACATATTTGTTTGTGCATTATTTTCATGTTTTGATTTATTTAACGTAATTAAAATTTCATTGTTAAAGTTTTACTTGTGTTTTGTGTGTCTTCTCCTTACCTTACCACAGACGAAGTTCCAGTTTTCTATTTTTTTTTATAACTATGTGACGAGGCCATACCCCTAGCCTTAAACAGCCGAACACCAACGCGTTACCGTCACAAGTTATATGGGGGCCTGTCCTAGGAGCTTCACTCAGGTACTGGTGCCAAGTGGTAATTTATGGTAAGCGTATTTAACTTTGTTAACGTAGCTTTACTATTTTTCATTCAATTTCATTTTTTATAAGGTGCGGTGTATTGTGCATTACGAGAGTAACATTAGTGAAGGTGAGACAACTTTGGATTACGTGGTGACTGTAGGCCGCAGTCATACTCTTAATTGGTCATCTCTCCCTCCTTGTTATTACTCGTATTTACCATCTATGTCCCTTGAATATTTCTCATTCTGACAGATCATCATATTGGTACCCTGGTACTGTGGTCTGCCCCGGGTCAAGAGTACCCAATCTTCTGCAATCTGACTGTAGGAGGACAAAGAGGGCCATAGTTCCTCTAGCTCGAACTTAGTTGCTGAATTGGGACCTCAGCAGCAGTTCTCGTCACCAGTTGACACCTCGCACCCCTACACGTCAGTCAGAGATGATGATACATACAACGGTAGGGAATTAGCTTATTTTTTCAGAGCACAAAAGTTCGCTAATTCTGTAAGTATCATATTAAATTCAGTAGGAAAAACTTGCTTTATGTCCTATAGAGACTTGGCAAGGTATGCCTACATCCTTGGACTACCAATTTTACTTTTGAAGCATTTAACTGTTTCATTTGTTTTCGAAACTCTGTTTCATTTGTTAGTAGGATTTTCTTGCCCTTATTCTCTTACATGAGTACCGGGTACAAGATTTCCTGCGCCCTTGATTTAATGTAATCATTTAATATCTTTCACTTAACGTTAATTGTTAAAGATCACACAGGATAGGTACCAGTTGCCACGTTGTCCTGTTTCTGACATTTCATTATTGAACATTCGTGTACCTTTATTTGCTAATTTCACCATGTTTCGTCTCCAAACTTTCCGTGCAAATCCAGCAGGTGAAATAGGGACTTTAAGTCGTGCCAAGAGGACTGAATTACAAACTCTTGCACATGAGTATCAACTAGAAGTTCCCTACCAAGCCAACAAAAATGACCTACACAACCTGTTGCTGGATTACTATTTAGAGCAAGGTAAGATAGACTCTGAAACTCATGAAACTTACTATATTGCAGATAAACCTGACTTGGCAACGCTGAAACTCAAACTAGAACTGGCAAAGATTGAAGAACGAACAGCTGCCATACGGAGGGAAGAACAAGAACGCGAGGCTGCTTTGAGGAGAGACGAACAAGAACGTGAAGCTGCCTTGAAGAGAGAAGAACACGAACGTGGACTCGCCCTCCAGGAACGTGAGGTTGCACTACTCCAGGAGCGGGAACGAGTACAGCTTGAAGCACTCCAGGAGCGGGAACGCGTACAGCTTGAAACCAAACAACGCGAGTTGGAAATACAACGCGAACATGACAAGCAACAAGCGACTCTGGCTCTAGAGTGTCGTCAACGTGAAATCGCCTTGGAAACTTCCCACTTCACTCAACGCCAGCAAGCTACTGCCAATCTTCCCGTCAGTTTTAATATATCACATGCAAGTAAGTTAATGCCATCCTTTGTAGAAGCAGAAGTTGATGTGTTTTTCACCACCTTTGAAACCCTTGCTAATCAACTCAGTTGGCCTGTCGACCAATGGGCCACACTTCTCAGAGTCCATCTTACAGGTAGAGCTGCAGTCACACTCAGTACTTTGGCGTCTGAGAATGACTACTACACTCTGAAACAAGCAGTGTTAGACGCCTACCTACTTTCCACCGAAAGTTATAGAAGGAAATTCCGTGACCACCTGAAGGCAAGTACCACTACCTTCCTCGAGTTTGCTAACACGAAACGGAGGTATTTCATGAAATGGCTGGAAGCAGCACATGTCTCTACTTTTACAGAACTCGTCAACCTGATGCTTGTTGAAGAATTCTTGAGACGTGTGCCGCCTCCTGTCCGCCTCTACTTAGCAGATAAAGAAGAAACCGACTACCTGAAGTGTGCTAAGTCGGCTGACACTTACAGCCTCATCCACCGGCTGACACCTGAACCATCCTCCAGTAAGAAGTCGTGGTACAGTTACGAGAAGGTGAGCCCCGATCAAGCTGGTTCACAACTGTACTGCAAGTATTGTAGACTCTATGGACATACCATAGACAAGTGTGGTAAGTCTCAATACAAGGGAACCACTGACCAACAACGACCCAAACCAACTCCTCCTAAGTCCGGTAAGCCTGTGATGAATGTTGGTGTTGATGTTAATGATCTTTCTCTTTTCAGTAACCACCTGTATACTGGAACTGTCTCTGCCAACGGTTCAAATCCGGAGGGACGTTTCAAATTGAAGATCTTGAGGGACACAGCGGCTCTACAATCGATCATCTTGAAGTCGGCTGTGCCCAACATAGTCTACACCGGGGAAACAGTCTTCATCACTGACCTCACTGCTACCACTCCATACCCTCTCGCCAGAGTCCACCTGGATTGTCCCTACGTGAACGGGGAAGTCCAAGTCGCCGTCAGGGAAAAGCCTTTTCCCATGCCTGGAGTGCAACTTCTCCTAGGCAACGACTTGGCAGAAGACCTGCAACCGACCAACCTGATCGTCATGGACAAACCCCAGGTGTGTAACTCTGTGCCAAGTAACCCTATTCTTGAGTATGTTCCAGCAGAGGTTCAAGAGAGTGATGATGTTTCTCCTCCGGTTCTCGTGACCACCCGTGCACAAGCCGCACGTCCACAGCCAGCTGACTCTACTGCTACCGCTGTCCCTCAAGACCCTCAGAAACTACCCCCGCATCTGACCAAGTTGGAGTTCCGTAAGTTGCAGAGGGAAGATCTTACTTTAACACCATTGTTTTTCCAGGCTGAGACTCAACCCGACAGTATTCCTGGGTTCTTCCTAGAGAACGACTTGCTCTACCGCAGATATAGACCCAGTAAACTGAAGGAGGAGGACGATTGGGCCAACACCGAACAACTTGTGATTCCCACCAGCCTGCGGCCCACTATTCTACACCTGGCCCACGGAGCATTCTCCCACTACGGCTTCAACAAGACTTACCATGGGATTCGTCAAGACTACTACTGGCCAGGTATGGTAAACAACGTCAAACAGTACGTAAAACAGTGTCATACATGTCAGATGGCAGGCAAACCGAACGTCTCCATTCCCAGAGCACCACTGATTCCCATACAGGTGCCTGCGGAACCTTTCCACAGACTCATAATAGACTGTGTTGGTCCTTTACCTCGGACCAGTTCAGGTAACGCCTACATCCTAACCATCCTGTGTCCTACCACCAGATTTCCCATAGCAGTTCCAGTGAAGAACATCACGGCTGCTACGGTTATCAAACATCTACTGAAGATCTTCACTCAATACGGATTTCCCAGGGAGATTCAAAGTGACTGTGGCACCAACTTCACCAGTGATCTCTTCAAAAGGACACTGGAGGAGTTCAACATCAAACAGGTATTGTCCAGCCCCTATCATCCTGCTTCACAGGGTTCTCTTGAACGTAGTCATCAGACCATCAAAGCACTCTTGAAAAAGTTTTGTAGTGAAACCTCAAAGGATTGGGATAAGCAGATTGACCTAATAATGTGTATTTTCAGAAGTCTCCCCAATGAGTCCCTAGGAGTATCTCCTTATGAGATGCTCTACGGCCGTAAGTGCCGTACTCCCCTTAAGGCTTTCAAAGACTCTCTCAGAGATGCCACCTTCAGTGAGCATCAGAATGTGCCCCAGTTTCTTCAAAACCTTCAGCACATTCTAGAGAGAGTCCACCGCTTTGCCCATGATAATCTATTGAAAGCCCAGGTGAGAATGAAGACTCATTACGACCAGACCAGCAAAGTAAGAAAATTCAAGCCGGGAGACTTCGTCCTTGCTTATTTCCCTATCCCAGGTTCACCTTTACAAAACAGATTTTCAGGACCCTACTGCGTCAAAGAGTGCAGGAATAATAATAATTATGTGATAGAGACTCCAGATAGGCGGCGGAAGACCCAGCTGTGCCACGTCAACCTCCTGAAGCAATATAATGGTACTCCTCCCACTGTCTTGACTAATTATTCCACATTCACAGAACCCTACATCCACAGTGAGACCTTCCCAGCTTCTCCTCCCGAAAGCACTGACAAGGAGTCAGCGCTTTCTAATTCCGAAATCCTTAATGATCTTCCCAAATACTTTCAGGATAATCATAGTGCACCTCTCGTCAAGATCTTCAGAGAACATCAAGAGTTGTTCAGAGATGATCCCCAAGAGTGTAATGTTACCCAGCACGACATCCAACTGCTCCCCGACACCCGGCCGATTCGTCAACCCTTCTACCGAATCAGCCCGAGCAAGAAGGAAGTCATGCGTGCTGAGGTGCAATACCTCTTGGATCATGGACTGGCTACACCTTGTGAGTCCCCCTGGGCCTCACCCTGTATCTTGGTGCCCAAACCCCAAGGTAAGGTGCGGTTGTGCACCGACTATCGTAAACTGAACTCTGTCACTGTCAAGGATGCTTACCCCTTGCCAAGGATAGATGACATCCTTGATGCCATTGGTAGTGCCCAGTACTTGTCCCAAGTGGACTTGCTTAAGGGGTACTATCAAGTGTGTCTAACGGAGCGCGCTAAAGAGATATCTGCCTTCATCACTCCTTTTGGACTTTTCAGATATGAACGCCTTCCTTTCGGACTATGTAATGCCCCGGCCACCTTTCAAAGAGCTGTCAACCGTGTCATCCAGGGCTTGGATAACACATACGCCTACCTGGACGATATCGTCGTAGCCTCCAACTCCTGGAGTGAACATCTGCTCCAGCTGCGACGTCTGTTCTCCAAGCTCCTGACAGCCGGCCTCACCATCAACCTGGGCAAGTCCACTTTCGCGAAAGGTAAAGTGCGTTATCTGGGTCATGTTATTGGGAGTGGCAGCATAGCTCCGTTAGACTCACACACTCAAGCCATCCTACAGTATCCACAGCCTACCACCAGGAAGCAGCTCCTGCGCTTCCTTGGTCTTGCCTCTTACTACCGTAGGTTTGTGAGGAATTTCAGTACAGTCGCCACACCTCTAATTCTATTAACCAGTCCCAAGCAACGGTATAATTGGACCATGCAGCAAACCGTTGCTTTCGAACAACTCAAATTCCTCCTCTGTTCTAACCCCATTCTCGCCTCTCCAGATATCACCAAGCCTTTCGTCCTTCATGTCGACGCCAGTGGTACCGGCGTTGGTGGTGTCCTGATGCAACTACGAGGCGAGGAGGTTCTACCTGTCAGCTACTACAGCTACAAACTGAAACCACACCAGAGGAACTACAGCACTATTGAAAAGGAGCTACTATCCATCGTCCTGAACCTCCAACACTTCGCTCCGTACCTACAAGGCGCCAGGTCTACCACCATCTTCTCAGACCACAACCCTCTCCGCTTCCTACATCAAGCCCAATTCACCAACCAGCGTCTTCTACGATGGGCTCTGTATTTACAAGACTTCAACCTGGAGATCCGCTATATCAAGGGTTCTGACAACACCATAGCCGATGCCCTCTCCAGAGTTTATGAAGTAGAAGCGACTCCATCCATTACTCCACTACATAACGACGTACTTCTTCCAGAACCGCAGGCTTCGGGGGAGAGTTGTGACGATAATCTCCTTCAAGAGATTGAGCCTGCTCTTCCCTCCAAAATTACGTCTTCACAATTATATAAAAAGACTATGGAAGAAATGTCCAACAACGACAACAACACCAGCACCAGCAAGGCTTGCCAGGGTGAGCAGAAACGTATGCATCCAGCCACCTGTTCGAACTCCAACCACCAAACTACCCGTTGATCGCTACGGCTCCGCTGATTGGTCGCCGGTCTGGCTGCACCTGCACTCGCCCCCAATACTACCTGATGTCTGGGGTCGCCCCAACATCAGTCCTCAGAATGTTCCGTGCTTTCGTAGCCAGCACTCCTCCCAGCTAGACGTTAGCGTGTACTGAGAGAGGTGGTGGCTTTAAGCCAATATTCCAGCACCTCCCACTTAACTTTTGTATTGCACTTCTTGTTATTTTGCCTTAACGTAACTTTTCATTGTGTCATCTAATTATTCTTATTATTTTGATTGATTTTATTATACATATTTGTTTGTGCATTATTTTCATGTTTTGATTTATTTAACGTAATTAAAATTTCATTGTTAAAGTTTTACTTGTGTTTTGTGTGTCTTCTCCTTACCTTACCACAGACGAAGTTCCAGTTTTCTATTTTTTTTTATAACTATGTGACGAGGCCATACCCCTAGCCTTAAACAGCCGAACACCAACGCGTTACCGTCACACATGTATCAACGCCAAACATGTACTCGTTAATATCATGAAACCAGTAACCACAGAGGCTTTCTCACCTCAACTCAAAATCTCTAGGGAACAAAGTTAAACACAATTTAAATAATAAATTCATAATTATATTTCCCATGAAGTATCATAATTTAGCAATTCAATTAAAATGTTCCAGTTTAATATTTAAAGTGAGTCATCCTCCAAGAATCTGAGAACCCTACAACTTGACTGCCCCTGATCATCACACAACACTTGTAAAACACGACCAAGTCACCTTAATGTTCACTCACCGAGGACTGAGTCTAAGTTGAATAGAGAGAGGGGGGGGGGGGGTTGTAGTTGACGGAGACTCCCGCCCTGCCGGCCGACAGCCTCCCGTCTGCTCTGCTCTCCTGACTGCCGTTCTGTCTGTTAATGCTCCATGCTCGATAGTTCTCCGAGTATTTATTGGGGAACCTAGTAGCTAACTCCGCCCACAAGTAGATAGCCTCCGGCACTACCAAGCCACTCCTTAAACGTCGGCATGTTTGAAGGCTACCCGGCTCCAATTATACGCTTAGCGGAAGCAAGGTGAAATTATCATGATCTGACCTCAGGTCACTTGGGGTCATTAACGGTTAGAGGTGTGAGATCTCAGGCAGACAACTGGCGCCTCTCAGATCCTTGTCTGTGACTCGTGTACTCTATATATATTTTAAATAAACTAACCCAAACACTTTTACAGTGTTACAACCTCCGAAAAGTGCCTCTCTATGACTTCACAAGGGATTGAGAACTCGTTCCAGTCTGGGGAGCGTAGTAACGCCAGCAGTGGTGCATAGAAGGGTTCCAGTGGCCAATCTAGTGCTGCTTCGTCGGGTTGTAGTTCAGGCTGGTCTGCCTCGTCTGATTGTTGATCAGGCTGCATTGCCTCAGCCACGTTGTCATGTAGTTGTGACTCCTCAAAAATTCTGTCATCATTGTTGTCGCCGCTGGCTTCTGGGGAGGCCGAAACTTCGTCATCAGGCCCTGGGGGATCCGGCTGGGTAGGAGGGGGATGTTGAGGGAATGGGACTTCTATCACAATGGGTGATAGTGGGGGTGGTGGTCGGCGAGGCTGTGGATGCTGTAGTGGGGATAGGATTGGTCGGGGTGGAGTGGGGGACGGCACTGGAGAGAAAAGAATGGGTGAGGCAGGTGGTAGTACGGGTTTCAGGGCTTGCAGGGTGGTGGTTATCAGGGCGCTGACTTGCTGGCTCGGGAGATGGATTACGGGGTGGCAACATTCTGGCCAGAATCTGTTGGGTGACTTTCCGTCGCCCCTGGGCTGCTTTCCTTATGTGGTATTGCTCATGGCTCATCTTCCCTATTACGTAGTTACACGAGAAGTCACAGTTCGGTCTGCTACAAGGAAATGTCAATTGAACATTTTCCTTTTGCCTTGATGCCAGAATTCTCTGTAACTGTGCACATAAATGTGTAGATGACCGTTGTCCTAGGATTAAGCCGCACCCTGCGCACATATACCTGGTCCTCTCTATCTTTAGTTCGTGCCCACCGCTCAGGTGTCTAATTAGTGATACCCTCTTGCAAGTCCATGACTTGCAAGAGGGTATCACTAAACTGAAGAAGAAACTGACTTCCCTGAGTGGACGTGGGAGCAGGCGGCCTCTGTGCATTTGAAGTGCTTGGGCGGGAACCAGATGGTTAGGGTGTCTCCCTGTCTTTGAGGTTGCTGGTTTGCCCTTGGAGCGTTTGGGCCCGCCATGACAGTGCTGTTCTCGGACCCAGGGGCAGGGGGTGCACCATGAGGGGGTATCTGGACGTCATTCCCTTCTTCTGTTAACTGAGGGATTTCATTCCTTGCTTGGTTCAGGAGCCCATTAATCCCCTGACTCGTTGTTAGGAAGGGTTGGGAGTCGTGGCTATCACTACTATCATCCAACTCATTGTTAACCCTCCTGAAGGTATACCACCTGTTCCGGGGTCTTTGGGAGAGAGGGCTGTCCCAGAAGTCATGGTCGTCGTCGTCTACATGTGCTTGTTATTCGTCACCGGAGGGCCCGTGGATTGTTGGCAAGGTGGTTGTGGCCCTGATAGTGGAGCTGGAGCCCGCCCTCACAGAGGCCAGCCTCCTGGTGCTGTCCCCAGGGCGATTGGAGGAGCAAGGATCCTTTCCCGCCGAGGCAGACTCCCCAGGGTCGACCTCGGGGTTGCTGGCGTCGGAGTCATCAGAGATCAACCATACAGTGGTGACCCCCGGGTTCGGATTCGCGTTCTCTCTCAGGGCCGGCTCGCCAGGGTTGACCTTGGGGCAGGTAGTGTCACTATTGTCTTTTTTCACACTATTGTCTTTCCTACCACTAGAGTCTTTACTAACACTAACACTTTTGTCTTTCCTGCGTGGGGACAGCCACACACTACTGGTGGTTGGGGAGGTACTGCCACCATAGTCTTTTCTATCGGGGCCAGCCTCGCATAACTGACCCCTGGGTGGGCAATGCCACTATAGTCTTTTCTATCAAGGGCGAGTCTGACCCCTTGGTGGGTATTGTCACTGTAGTCTTTGCTCTTGCCTTGCACAACTGACCCCTCGTTTGGCATTACTCGAGCCCACTGTCACTGCACCCACCTTACTGTGTCTGATCGGGGCTGTCCCACTAAGGTCGACCACAAGGGAAGCGTCCCTGCTGGCGTCAGATTCGTCGGGGGCAGGTCCTCCATTGTTGACTCCCGGGTTGGTGTTGCTGTAGCCCTCCCGTCCTAGAGAGGTGAGTGGGGTCCTGCAGCCCTCCCCTCCTGGGGTGGTGAGTGGGGTCCTGCAGCCCTCCCCTCCTGGGGCGATGAGTGAGGTCCTGCAGCCCTCCCCTCCTGTGGTGGTGAGTGGGGTCCTGCAGCCCTCCCCTCCTGTGGTGGTGAGTGGGGTCCTGCAGCCCTCCCCTCCTGTGGTGGTGAGTGGGGTCCTGCAGCCCTCCCCTCCTGGGGCGGTGAGTGGGGTCCTGCAGCCCTCCCCTCCTGGGGTGGTGAGTGGGGTCCTGCAGCCCTCCCCTCCTGGGGCGATGAGTGAGGTCCTGCAGCCCTCCCCTCCTGTGGTGGTGAGTGGGGTCCTGCAGCCCTCCCCTCCTGTGGTGGTGAGTGGGGTCCTGCAGCCCTCCCCTCCTGGGGTGGTGAGTGGGGTCCTGCAGCCCTCCCCTCCTGGGGTGGTGAGTGGGGTTCTGCAGCCCTCCCCTCCTGGGGTGGTGAGTGAGGTCCTGCAGCCCTCCCCTCCTGGGGCGGTGAGTGAGGTCCTGCAGCCCTCCCCTCCTGGGGTGGTGAGTGGGGTCCTGCAGCCCTCCCCTCCTCGGGCGGTGAGTGGAATCCTGCAGCCCTCCCCTCCTGGGGCGGTGAGTGGAATCCTGCAGCCCTCCCCTCCTGGGGCGGTGAGTCGGGTGCTGCAGCCCTCCCCTCCTGGGGAGGTGAGTGGGGTCCTGCAGCCCTCCTGTCCTGGGGAGGTGAGTGGGGTCCTGCAGCCCTCCCTTCCTGGGGAGGTGAGTGGGGTCCTGCAGCCCTCCTGTCCTGGGGAGGTGAGTCGCAGTCCTGCCCATCGGAGGCCAGCCTCACAGCGCTGACCCCCGGGTAGCCCGTAGTCGTCCTCACATCGACCGTCCTGCTGGGGCGGCTGAGAGGGCAGGGGCGTTGGGTGGCGTCCTGCACGGCAGCCTGGAGGGCCCTGAAGTCCATCACAGGGCAGCACCAGGCAGCATCGGGGACAGGGTGAAGCAATAGGACTTCACCTGTCTGGACACGCTGCCACCTCTGCCGATCAGAGGCAGAGGTGGAGCAAGCTCCTCGACTTTGCCGATCAGTGGCAAAGGCGGAGCAAGCTCCTTTTTGACGTCCAAGAGGCAACTGGACAATCCGAGGCAGCGGTGGAGCAAGCTCCTAGGAGCTTGCTGTAGTGCGTTCAAATCGCTTCTCATCAAAGGTAGAGGCCATCAGTAGTTAGTTGCGTTACTGTGCTACAAGTACATAAAAATGCAATGGTTTATATAAGTTTACATAGTTTACAATGCACATTGGTTAGTATTTAATCTTTATTTACATAGATTCATAAGATTGTAAGGGAATACAGTTTACATGGAGTATAATATACATGGATACACAAAATATGCAATGGTTTATGAAAGTTTACATAGATTACATGTACATTTATGAATATAGGTTATTATGATATCTTTATTTACATTATATTACAATTAGTTACATATTGTCTGCCATTAAAAAACTCAACAACAGGTGTAATATATATATATATAAATTCCTGAAATGAGAAAAAGGTACAGACATGTAAACTAATACTGGCGGGCACCTGTGATGTGTTCCATATACATCATTCGCGACCACCGAATGGTGTCGCTCACACAGTCTTCTAAACAGTCTCTGATATTTCCTCGATGCCAGCCTGTTCATTGGCTTATCATTCTTTGGGTCGTATGACCCGAGCGATCCAACTATGAAGGCATACACAGTGACCTGCCTATAGGTTCGTCTCATTCCTGCTGCCAGCTCCGCGTACTTTTCTTCTTTTGCTAATCTTGCCTCTTCAAAAGCGTCCGGGCCATTCTCGAAGGGACAAGTGACGTCAATCAGCATCACCTCCCCGTTCTTTTCTAAAACAATGTCAGGTCTGAGCACGTTGTTTGTACCCGGGACTTGTTGGTTAGTGGATATTACCCTCCAGTGTCTTCCTTCCGAGGCCCTCAGGATGCGATCAACCAGCGCGTTATGTCGCTGAATCATCGCATTTGAAAGTCTCAGGCAGTGATTGATGACGTGGGGTAGGGTTTCGTTTGGATGGTGACATCTCCTACACCTTTGGTCCACGTTGATGTTAAACCGGCGGGCCCCGTTTAGAGGGAGTAGGTTCAGACGTGCCCTATGAATGAACCGCCAGTCCGCAAAGGTGGTGAAGGCCCCTTCTCGAATAAACGCGGATGAGGCTCGCTCTTTTCCCACTTGTTCCATGACTTTTCCTTGATCAGGCTTGCTCCTCAGACTGTCGTCGCGTAGGCCTCTATGATGGTTCCTGATATTCCTAGCGACTATTCTTCTTTCTTTGTGGGACATTGTTCTCTCCCCACAACGGACTTCCAACACATCACCGTCCGTGGACCACTTAGTTTGCATCCTCCCAGATGAATTACGAGCTCTTGACCACAGCGTCTCATGTCCGAAGGGTCTCTGTTCCATTTCTTCCTTTGACAGGTACTGGCATACGTTTTCCAGAGTTGCTTCCTGGCGAATCCTGCGTGACGTTTCTCTCTTGCAGTCGTCCCTGGCAATATTTCTCGTCTATAGATCCGGCGTGGTGAGTAGTTTATATGCCGAATCTATGATAAATATGTCGGAGTCTTCTGCGGCGAGAGGGATGCCACACGAGCCTGCTGCACTCTTTCCAAACAGGTATCCGTTGGTTGCCCGCTGTGGTAGGTATAGGGTTTCTTTTATTAGCGGTCGTAGTCGGTCATCTAGTTCTTGCCATTCGCCCTTCCTTAGTTGCCAAGTTCTCATGGCAAACACAGTTGTTGGGAAGACGAAGGACTTCAGGGCATCTATCCTCTGCCAGGGAGCCAATTTGCTTGTCATTATGGCGACTCCCAACTGCTTAAACTCTTCGATGGCATTGGCATTTGGAAGGAGGTGGAAACCTACTGGTCTGCCGAGGAATTTGGTTTCCTCCCCATCTTGTCTGCTGGCAATTTGCGCTTCCCCGATCGTAAATATGGAGTTACGCATTCCTCTCGGTTGCCGTCCAGACATATGCATTGAAGAGCACTTCATTGGGTTGAGTTTAAGTCTCAACTCTTCGCAGGCTGCAGAGGTAATATCAATGAGGCTCTGTAGGCCTTCCACAGTCCTGGATAGCAGGGTTATATCGTCTGCATAGGCAAGGCAGGGATGCTTGAGAGCTGGGTCTGCTTGTAGTCCAGCGTTGATGATTGTCCTCAGTATGGGTTCAATGGCTATGTTGAATAATAGGCCACTGATTGGGCATCCTTGCCTGACCCCACAGTCAACAGGGATATCGATAGTTTCGCCGCTTGCAGTTAGGATTCTCGTAGAATTTCCCCGTGTTATGCCTTTGATCACAGTAACGAAGTCTTCTCCCACTCCCATCCGTGTGAGGGAGGCGTCTATGAGTTCTAAAGGTACAGAACCAAAGGCGTTTGTGAGGTCAAGCGAAGCAATGCAAATCTCCTTATTACTGTCGCGTGCTTCGTCGAGGTAGTGCTGTATGACATAATTGTGTTCCAGGACCCCATCTGAGGCCATGAATCCTTTTTGCGCGGAGCAAAGGACTTCGTTTTGTTCGATCCACTTTCTCAGTCGCGCACCAAGGACTCCTGTATATAGTTTGTAAATCGTTCGGCAAAGGGCAATGGGCCGCCAGTTGGTGATATCTTGCAGATCACCATCCTTGGGTATGAGAATCGTTCGTGATGTTTTCCAATCTTGGGGAATCTTCTGTTGTTGCAGGCAGATGTTAAAAATTGCTGCAATCACCTTACAATCTGGGTCGGCCTTCTTCCAGTTTTTATAGGTAATTCTGTCATTCCCGGGGGCACTGTTTTCAGCCCTCATAAGCCTGACCTCCACTTCCCCTTCTCTAATTGGGTCTAAGTTGATTACAGCACGATCTTCGTGCGCTGCAGGGATGGATTGGAGTGCTTCCGGGTCTTCAAGTGGTAGTTGGGCTGCCAATACCTCCGAAAAGTGCCGCTCTATTACTTCACACGGGATATCACAGCGGCTACTTTCCCCTGATGTTATCAGCCTTACAGCCCGTCTTCTGTTCCTTCTATAAAGGCGTTGAATCGCCTTGCAGTCATTGACGTCGATGGATGTGGGTGCCGGCCGAATGCCACCAATTCGGATCTTGCAGTGGGCTTGAACTGCCTCCGTAATCTGTCAGGAGGCTTGAGAATTCGTCCCAGTCTGGTGAGCGCAGTAATGCCAGCAGCGGAGCATAGAAGGGTTCCAATGCCCATTCCTGTGCTGCCTCATCGGGTTGTTGTTCCTGTTGGTCAGCCTCATCTGGTTCTTGTTCAAGCTGTGCTGCCTCATCAATGTTATCATTTAATTGCGACTCATCCAGTATTCCATCATTATTATCATCGCCATCAGCTTCTGGGAAGGCAAGGTCTTCGTCTTCTGGCCCTGGGGGATTAGGATGGGTAGGAGAGGGATGTTGGGGAAATGGGACTTGTATCACCATGGGTGATAATGGGGGTGGTGGTCTATGAGGCTGTGGGTGCTGCAGAGGGGGTAGGATTGGTGGGGGTGAAGGGATGGGGGATGGTACTGGAGAGAAAGGAATGGGTGAGGCAGGTAGTCGTGCAGGTGCAGGAATGGGGTTATTGGGTGTAGGGGGTAAGGATTCAGGGCTTGTTGGGTGACGGTTATCAGGGCGCTGGCTTGCAGGTTCGGGTGATGGGTTGCGAGGTGATGACCTCCTGTCTTGAGGCTGTCGGCTGTCATTCCGTCTTTCCCGGTTTGCTCGCCTGATGTGGTACTGTTCATGGCTCATCTTTCCTATGACCGAGTTGCACGAAAAGTCACAACCCGGTCTGTCACATGGAAAGGTCAATTGGACATTGTCTTCCTGCCTTGAAGCAACAATTCTCTGGAGAGGTGCACAGGAATGTGTAGAAGGTCTTAGTCCCAGCGTTCTGCCGCACCCTGCGCACTTATAAATGGTCCTCTCGATCTTGAGACCATGTCCGCCGCTCAGGTGTCTCATGAGTGATACCCTCTTACATGTCCATGTCTTCCCGGAGTGGACGTGAGGGCAGGCGGTTTCCGTGCATTTAAAGTGTCTTGGGAGGGGGAACCAAATGGTTAGGGTGGCTCCCTGTCGTTGTGGTTGCTGGTTTGCACTCAGGGCATTTGGTATCACTATGTTAGCGTTGTTCTCTTCCTCATGAGGGGGTATCTGGGCATCATTCCCGTCTTGATTTATCTGAGGGGTTCCATTTCTCTCTTCAATAGTCCGTTAATTTCTTGACTTGATGTTTGGGAGTCATGACTGTCGTTACTGTCGTCAGACTCCATGTGTAACCTTCTGAATGTGTACCGCCTGTTCCGGGGTCTTTGGGAGAAAGGGCTGTCCCAGAAGTCACGATCGTCATCATCTGCAGGTGCTTGTTGGTCCCCACCAGAGGGCCCTTGGATTACTGGCGCGTTGAGTGTGGTCCTGGCACTAGAGCTGAAGCTGGAGCTGAAGCCTCCACCACCCCAGCACCTCCTAGTGCTGGCCCCAGGGCGAGTGGAGGAGCAAGGATCCTTTCCCGCCGAGGCCGACTCCCCAGGGTCGACCTCGGGGTTGCTGCCCTCAGAGTCGTCAGAGATCACCAACACGGTGGTGACCCCCGGGTTTGGATTCACATTGTCTCTCAGGGCCGACTCGCCGGGGTCGACCTTGGGGTAGGTATTGTCACTATTGTCTTCCCTACCACTATAGTCATCACTAATGAGAACACTTTTGATTTTTCTCCTAGGGGACAGCCACACACTACTGGTGGTTGGGCGGGTGCTGCCACAATAGTCTTTTCTATCTGGTGTCAGCCTTGCACAACTGACCCCTGGGCGGGTAACGCCACCATAGTCTTTTCTATCTGGTGTCAGCCTTGCACAACTGACCCCTGGGCGGGTAACGCCACCATAGTCTTTTCTATCTGGTGTCAGCCTTGCACAACTGACCCCTGGGCGGGTAACGCCACCATAGTCTTTTCTATCTGGTGTCAGCCTTGCACAACTGACCCCTGGGCGGGTAACGCCACCATAGTCTTTTCTATCTGGTGTCAGCCTTGCACAACTGACCTCTGGTCGGGTAACGCCACCATAGTCTTTTCTATCGGGTGTCAGCCTTGCACAACTGACCCCTGGGCGGGTAACGCCACCATAGTCATTTCTATCTGGTGTCAGCCTTGCACGACTGACCTCTGGTCGGGTAACGCAACCATAGTCTTTTCTATCGGGTGTCAGCCTTGCACAACTGACCCCTGGGCGGGTAACGCCACCATAGTCATTTCTATCTAGGGCGAACCTGTCTCCTTGGTGGGCATTGTCACTATAATCTTTGTTCTTGGGTTCCAGCCTCGCACAACTGACCCCTTGTTTGGCAATATTTAAGCCCACTGTCACTGCACTCACCTTACTATGTCTGATGAGGGCTCTCCCACTAGGGTCGACCACTATGGGGGTGCCCCTGCTAGGGTCAGATGTGCTGGGGGCTGATCCTCCATTATTGACTCGTGTTGGTGTTGCTGCAGCCCTCCCCTCCTGGAGAGGTGAGTGGCATCCTGCAGCCCTCCCCTCCTGGGGCGGTGAGTGGGGTCCTGCAGCCCTCCCCTCCTGGGGTGGTGAGTGGGGTCCTGCAGCCCTCCCCTCCTGGGGCGGTGAGTGGGGTCCTGCAGCCCTCCCCTCCTGGAGAGGTGAGTGGAATCCTGCAGCCCTCCCCTCCTGGGGCGGTGAGTGGGGTCCTGCAGCCCTCCCCTCCTGGGGCGGTGAGTGGGGTCCTGCAGCCCTCCCCTCCTGGAGAGGTGGAATCCTGCAGCCCTCCCCTCCTGGGGCAGTGAGTGGGGTCCTGCAGCCCTCCCCTCCTGGGGCGGTGAGTGGAATCCTGCAGCCCTCCCCTCCTGGGGCAGTGAGTGGGGTCCTGCAGCCCTCCCCTCCTGGGGCAGTGAGTGGGGTCCTGCAGCCCTCCCCTCCTGGGGTGGTGAGTGGAATCCTGCAGCCCTCCCCTCCTGGGGCAGTGAGTGGGGTCCTGCAGCCCTCCCCTCCTGGGGCGGTGAGTGGGATCCTGCAGCCCTCCCCTCCTGGGGTGGTGAGTGAGGTCCTGCAGCCCTCCCCTTCTGGGGCGGTGAGTGGGGTCCTGCAGCCCTCCCCTCCTGGGGCGGTGAGTGGGGTCCTGCAGCCCTCCCCTCCTGGGGCGGTGAGTGGGGTCCTGCAGCCCTCCCCTCCTGGAGAGGTGAGTGGAATCCTGCAGCCCTCCCCTCCTGGGGCAGTGAGTGGGGTCCTGCAGCCCTCCCCTCCTGGGGCGGTGAGTGGAATCCTGCAGCCCTCCCAACCTGGGGCGGTGAGTGGGGTCCTGCAGCCCTCCCCTCCTGGGGCGGTGAGTGGAATCCTGCAGCCCTCCCCTCCTGGGGCAGTGAGTGGGGTCCTGCAGCCCTCCCCTCCTGGGGTGGTGAGTGGAATCCTGCAGCCCTCCCCTCCTGGGGCGGTGAGTGGGGTCCTGCAGCCCTCCCCTCCTGGGGCGGTGAGTGGGGTCCTGCATCCCTCCCCTCCTGGAGAGGTGAGTGGAATCCTGCAGCCCTCCCCTCCTGGGGCAGTGAGTGGGGTCCTGCAGCCCTCCCCTCCTGGGGCGGTGAGTGGAATCCTGCAGCCCTCCCCTCCTGGGGCAGTGAGTGGGGTCCTGCAGCCCTCCCCTCCTGGGGCGGTGAGTGGAATCCTGCAGCCCTCCCCTCCTTGGGTGGTGAGTGGAATCCTGCAGCCCTCCCCTCCTGGGGCAGTGAGTGGGGTCCTGCAGCCCTCCCCTCCTGGGGCGGTGAGTGGGATCCTGCAGCCCTCCCCTCCTGGGGCGGTGAGTGAGGTCCTGCAGCCCTCCCCTCCTGGGGCGGTGAGTGGGGTCCTGCAGCCCTCCCCTCCTGGGGCGGTGAGTGGGGTCCTGCAGCCCTCCCCTCCTGGGGCGGTGAGTGGGGTCCTGCAGCCCTCCCCTCCTGGAGAGGTGAGTGGAATCCTGCAGCCCTCCCCTCCTGGGGCAGTGAGTGGGGTCCTGCAGCCCTCCCCTCCTGGGGCGGTGAGTGGAATCCTGCAGCCCTCCCCTCCTGGGGCAGTGAGTGGGGTCCTGCAGCCCTCCCCTCCTGGGGCGGTGAGTGGAATCCTGCAGCCCTCCCCTCCTGGGGCGGTGAGTGGGGTCCTGCAGCCCTCCCCTCCTGGGGTGGTGAGTGGAATCCTGCAGCCCTCCCCTCCTGGGGCAGTGAGTGGGGTCCTGCAGCCCTCCCCTCCTGGGGCGGTGAGTGGGATCCTGCAGCCCTCCCCTCCTGGGGTGGTGAGTGAGGTCCTGCAGCCCTCCCCTCCTGGGGTGGTGAGTGGGGTCCTGCAGCCCTCCCCTCCTGTGGTGGTGAGTGGGGTCCTGCAGCCCTCCCCTCCTGGGGAGGTGAGTGGGTCCTCCCTCACCGAGGCCGACTCACCAGGGTCGACCTCGGGGTCGTCGTCCTGCCCAACAGAGGCCAGCCTCACAGTGCTGGCCCCCGGGAGGCTGCAGCCCTCCCCTCCTGGGGAGGTGGTCGGCTCCCTGCAGCCCTCCCCTCCTGGGGAGGTGGTCGGCTCCCTGCAGCCCTCCCCTCCTGGGGAGGTGGTCGGCTCCCTGCAGCCCTCCCCTCCTGGGGAGGTGGTCGGCTCCCTGCAGCCCTCCCCTCCTGGGGAGGTGGTCGGCTCCCTGCAGCCCTCCCCTCCTGGGGAGGTGGTCGGCTCCCTGCAGCCCTCCCCTCCTGGGGAGGTGGTCGGCTCCCTGCAGCCCTCCCCTCCTGGGGAGGTGGTCGGCTCCCTGCAGCCCTCCCCTCCTGGGGAGGTGGTCGGCTCTCTGCAGCCCTCCCCTCCTGGGGAGGTGGTCGGCTCCCTGCAGCCCTCCCCTCCTGGGGAGGTGGTCGGCTCCCTGCAGCCCTTCCCTCCTGGGGAGGTGAGTGGGTCCTGCCCATCAGAGGCCAGCCTCACAGCGCTGACCCCCGGGTAGCCCTTAGTCGTCCTCTCATCGACCGTCCTTCTGGGGCGGCTGGGAGGGCAGGGGCGTTGGGTGGCGTCCTGCACGGCAGCTTGGAGGGTCCTGAAGTCCATCACAGGGCAGCACCAGGCAGCATCAGGGACAGGGTGAAGCAATCGGACTTCACCTGTCTGGACACGCTGCCACCTCTGCCGATCCTGGGCAGAGGTGGAGCAAGCTCCTCAACTTTTGCCGATCCGTGGCAAAGGTGGAGCAAGCCCCTCTGGACGTCCAAGAGGCAACTGGACAATCCCGAGGCAACGGTGGAGCAAGCTCCTAGGAGCTTGCTGCAGTGCGTTTGGATCGCTTCTCGTCAAAGGAAGAGGCCATCAGGAGACAGTTGCGTTACTGTGCTGAATGTACAACTACACTTTGATCTTAGCCAAAAGGCCGAGAAGCGAGTGTGTGTGTGTGTGTGTGAGGGAGTGTGTG
Organism: Procambarus clarkii; assembly: GCF_040958095.1. Lineage (NCBI taxonomy): Eukaryota > Metazoa > Arthropoda > Malacostraca > Decapoda > Cambaridae > Procambarus > Procambarus clarkii. Next base: position 11,331,004 of record NC_091214.1, read on the forward strand.
TGAGAGTGTGTGTGTGAGAGTGTGTGTGTGAGAGTGTGTGTGTGAGAGTGTGTGTGAGTGTGTGTGAGTGAGGGAGTGTGTGTGTGTGTGTGTGTGAGTGAGGGAGTGTGTGTGTGTGAGTGAGGGAGTGTGTGTGTGTGTGAGTGAGGGAGTGTGTGTGTGTGTGTGTGTGTGAGTGAGGGAGTGTGTGTGTGTGTGTGAGTGAGGGAGTGTGTGTGTGTGTGTGTGAGGGAGTGTGTGTGTGTGTGTGTGTGTGAGTGAGGGAGTGTGTGTGTGTGTGTGTGTGTGTGTGTGTGAGTGAGGGAGTGTGTGTGTGTGTGAGTGAGGGAGTGTGTGTGTGTGTGTGTGTGTGAGGGAGTGTGTGTGTGAGGGAGTGTGTGTGTGTGTGTGTGTGTGTACTCACTGTTATGATCTCAGCCTGCAGGAGAAACGAGTCTCCCTCCTTGAGAGTTATTCATCAAGCCTGACCTGATTAGAAGGTCTAGCAAATACTGAAGTGATAACACATATGTAAAATAGCTGGTTGGATATGATGAACAATTTAAGATTATGGGCAGTGTAGAAGAAAACAGATAAATGACTGGTTAGGAGATGTGGACATTTTGCTGTAGGCGTGAGGCTCGCTTCTGGAGGGCTTTGACCTCACTTGAGGCCAGACATCGCAGGGGGAAAGCCGCGCTCCGTTGAGCTCCCGTCAGAAAGGAACCCCTAGTGATATATCTCGAGGAGAAGAGAAGTGTGCAGACGTACCAGCTGTGGAATCGAGCTGGGGACGTGTGGTCTCAAGTCGTGGGCGACGAGGAGTGTTTATTAAACCGCCCAGAGGCATTATTGTGGGCTGTGGAAGCGCCCTGACCAAGCTCCGTCAGAGGGAGGAGCGCCCTCGACCAGACAATCTGTGGTAAGCACGATATACGCTAGTTCATAGTGATTGCTTGTAGTTGGTCGTGTGCCCAGCGACAGTAGCAATGTTTATTGATAAGTTAGACATGTTTTAATAAGGCAGAAGGCCTGAAATAAGAGAGTGGAGAGGGAGGAACACGGAGCGACATCCGCCTCCTCTGAGCGCTGGCAGGCAACTGAGGGAGCCCGGCTCCTGACTGCAAGGACCCTCCCAGTGTGACTCACACCCGCCAGGCGAGGTGGAGTATGGACCCGCCCAAAACGGGGGAGTCCACTCTCACTGTATGTAGAGGACAGATAGAGGTTTGAGGCAAACATATTGTGTGATTATTTTTGTTTGTGTTAAAGGGGAAACATTTTTATTGGAGTGTCGATGGGTTGCAGGTTTGTCTTTGGGGAAGAAGTTGCTGAGAACTTCGAAGCCAGCACAGATGAAGTAGTTGGTGAGACTCCAAGGTAGTGGAGGCGAGGACCTCGAGCTGTGAGGAGAAGCAGTGAAGAGGAGTGTCACGTGCTTCTGTAGAGGTGGTGAAGCACCATAGTTGCTCAAGGAAACTTCATGATAGCAGCCTGGAGGAGCTGCAGAAGATCCTGGTAGTGAAGCCCGGAAGAACCTAAAGATATCAGGGTAGTGAACTTCCAGAGGTGGAAGGGAAGTTCTGGTGGATTACTTGTAGGGAGTTGATAGTGTTTGGTTGTCATTAGCGTGCAAGACGCAGTGAGAGGTGAGTGACAGTTTGCATTCTTATGTCAAGGATTGTTTTATACTGAAGTTTAGAGTTACAGTCGTAGGCTGGATTACCTACAGATGTATGTGTTCTAGGACTGATAGAGTGATCGATTGATCATTGTTATGTATCAAGGAACATTTATAATGATATATGTTATTGCATTCACATGCTGATTTTCTTTGTACACATTTATAGATACATATATATATTCTCTTGCTGATGGTGCAACAGTGTATGTAGACTTGATCAACTTGAGGAGGTTGATAGTATCAGGTGGTGAACCAGGAGATAGGATACCACTTGAAAAGCTGATGATAGAGTTCTGATGATGTTGGAGTGCAACCTGATTGTAATAGTATAGAGTATAGGATTCATTATTATTATATGTGTGTATGTATTGTGTATGTGCTTGGTCAAGTAAATGTATTCCAATTTGCTGGTGTTTGCCCTTGTCCTAGTGAGGCTTCCCATGAAATAGTACAGAAGAAAAGAGAGAGAAAGAACCAAGAACCACTGGTGTGGACAGGGTAGAAGGTAATACTAGTAAGTCATAGGGGATTGAGATCATATCTCATAAGGAGAGAGTGGGGAGCCACAGTGGCTCGAGTGGGTGTGTGCACGTGACAACGAGGCTAAGTGTTGGAGCCGCATCCCCTAAACGTGTGACGTTGAGCCCCTCTCCAAGAGCCAGAAGCGCCAAGGGTGATCTCCTAGTGAGGTATAAGCACTCTATCGAGTTGTGGGTTGGGTTGTCCGAAGAGAAGGATCAACGACGACAATACCACCAACACACAAACTATAATATCACCTATTTGCGCTTGCGGGGGTTGAGCTTTGTGTGTGTGTGTGTGTGTTTGTATGTGTGTGTGTGTGCGTGTGTGTGAGGGAGTGTGTGGATGTGCGAGAAGGCGAGGGAGACAGAGGGCGAGTGTGTGGTGGTGGTGGCGGGAGCGTGGAGGAGGGCCTAGGGGTTGTGGGTGGTAGGTGTGTGTGTGTATGTGTATGTGTATGGCTAGAGCGGGTGTTACGGAGGGGGATTATCCGGTGACGGGAGGGAGATGGAAGGTGGGACAGAGAGAATGAGAAAGGGAGAGGGAGGGGAGAGAATGGTAGAGAGAAAGGGAGAGGAAATGGAATGTGTGTGTGTACTTACCTAGTTGTGCATGTGGGGGTTGAGCTCCGGCTCTTTGGTCCCGCCTTTCATCTGTCAATCAACTAATGTACAGGTTCCTGAGCCTATTGGGCTCTATCATATCTGCACTTGAAGCTGTGTATGCAGTCAGGCTCCACCATATCACTTCCTAATGCATTCCATTTGTCTACTACTGACACTGAAAAAAATTCTTTCTAACGTCTCTATGGCTCATTTGGGCACTCATTTTCCATCTGTGCCCCCTAGTGCATGTGCTCATTGTGTTAAATATCTTGTCTTTCCTGTCTTTATCTACCCTATCAATTCCTCTGAGAATCTTGTATGTGGTGATCATGTCTCCTATAACTTGTCTCCCAGTGGCGTGAGGTTTAATTCCCATAGTCTCTTCTCATAGCTCATACCCCTCAGTTTGGGTACTAGTCTGTGTGTGTGTACTCACCTAAATGTGCTTGCGGGGGTTGAGCTCTGGCTCTTTGGTCCCGCCTCTCAACTGTCAATCAAATGTTTCTAACTATTTTTTTCACATCTCACTCACCTCACACACACACACACACACACACACACACACACACACACACACACACACACACACACACACACACACACACACACACACACACACACACATACACACACACATACACACACACATACACACACATACACACACACACATACACACACACACATACATACACACACACACACACACACACACACACACACACACACTAGGTGAGTACACAATGGAGAAGATTGTGCGAAGAATGCTAGTGGAGCATCTGGAGCGAAGGAACTTTGTAACACACCATCAACATGGGTTCAGGGATGGCAGGTCCTGCCTCACAGGGTTACTTGAATTCTACGACCAGGCAACAAAAATAAGGCAAGAAAGAGAAGGGTGGACAGACTGCATATTTTTGGATTGTCAGAAAGCCTTTGATACAGTACCACACAAGAGGCTAGTGAAAAAGCTGGAGATGCAGGCTGGAGTGAAAGGGAAGGTGCTCCATTGGATAAAGGAGTACCTAAGCAACAGGGGACAACGAGTCTGTGTGAGGGGTGAGGTCTCAGATTGGCGAGATGTTACAAGTGGAGTCCCGCAGGGGTCAGTCCTTGGACCCATACTGTTTCTGGTATATGTAAATGATCTCCCAGAGGGTATAGATTCGTTCCTCTCAATGTTTGCTGATGATGCAAAAATTATGAGGAGGAATGAAACGGAGGATGATAGTAGGAGGCTACAAGATGACCTAGATTGACTGAGTAAATGGTCCAACAAATGGCTGTTGAAGTTCAACCCGAGTAAATGCAAAGTAATGAAACTAGGCAGTGGAAACAGGAGGCCAGACACAGGATACAGAATAGGAGATGAAGTACTTAATGAAACAGACAGAGAGAAAGGTCTAGGAGTTGATATCACACCAAACCTGTCTCCTGAAGCCCACATAAAAAAAATAACGTCTGCGGCATATGCGAGGCTGGCTAACATCAGAACAGCATTCAGGAACCTGTTTAAGGAGTCATTCAGAATCTTGTACACCACATATGTAAGACCAATCCTGGAATATGCGGCCCCAGCATGGAGCCCGTACCTTGTCAAGCACAAGACGAAGGTGGAAAAAGTCCAAAGGTATGCTATTAGACTAGTCCCAGAACTAAGATGCATGAGTTATGAGGAAAGGCTGCGGGAGATGCACCTTACAACACTGGAAGACAAGAGTAAAAGGGGACATGATCGCAACCTACAAAATCCTCAGGGAAATCGACCGGGTAAACAAGGATAAACTATTTAACACTGGCGATACGCGAACAAGGGGACATAGATGGAAACCGAGTACCCACATGAGCCACAGGGACGTAAGAAGGAACTTTTTCCAGTGTCAGATTAGTTAACGGATGGAATGCATTTGGCAGTGATGTGATGGAGGCTGACTTCATACACAGTTTTAAATGTAGATATGATAGAGCCCAGTAGACTCAGGAATATGTACACCAGTTGATTGACAGTTGAGAGGCGGGACCAAAGAGCCAAAGCTCAGTCCCGCTAGCACAAATTAGCGAATACACACACACACACACACACACACACACACACACACTCTGCTTGATCTGATATTTACCTTAAATGAGTGGGATATAAGGGAAGTCAAGATGGAAGCGCCCTTGGGAATGAGTGATCACAGTGTATTGAACTTTGACTACCTGGTAGAGATAGGAATTATCCCCCCCAAAAAAGAACTTGGAAACAAAAGGCTGGCATACCGAAAGGGAAATTATGAGGAGATGAGAAGCTTCCTAAGGGAAATACCTTGGGACACAGACCTCAGAGCTAAGTCTGTACAAGATATTGTGCATTGTGCATTGTGCTCTAGTTAGGCCCCATTTAGATTATGCAGTTCAGTTTTGGTCGCCATATTATAGAATGGATATAAATTCACTTGAACGTGTCCAGCGTAGGATGACTAAGTTAATTCCCCAAATTAGAAATCTTTCATATGAAGAAAGATTAACAAAGCTTAAGTTGCATTCACTGGAAAGGCGAAGAGTTAGGGGTGACATGATAGAGGTTTACAAGTGGATGAATGGACATAACCGGGGGGATATTAATAGGGTATTAAAAGTATCAACACAGGACAGAACACGAAACAATGGATATAAATTGGATAAGTTTAGATTTAGGAAAGACTTGGGTAAATACTGGTTCAGTAACAGGGTTGTTGATTTGTGGAACCAATTGCCGCGTAACATTGTGGAGGTGGGGTCCCTCGATTGTTTCAAGCACGGGTTGGACAAGTATATGAGTGGGATTGGGTGGTTATAGAATAGGAGCTGCCTCGTATGGGCCAATAGGCCTTCTGCAGTTACCTTTGTTCTTATGTTCTTATGTTCTTAAGATATGATGGACTATGTCACCCAAAAGTGTCAGGAGGCAGTAAGCAGATACATCCCGGCCCAAAAGGAAAAATCCGAGAAGCAAAAGAAGAATCCATGGTATAATAGGGCATGTATGGGAGCAAAGAAACTGAACAAAAGGGCGTGGAGGAACTTCCGGAATAACAGAACACCAGAAAGCAAAGAGAAATACCAGAGAACCAGGAATGAGTATGTCAGGCTGAGAAGAGAAGCAGAGAAAAGTTTTGAAAATGATATAGCAAACAAAGCCAAGACCGAACCAAAGCTACTCCACAGTCACATCAGAAGGAAAACAACAGTGAAAGAACAGGTAGTGAAACTTCGAACAGGCGAGGACAGGTATACAGAGAATGACAAAGAGGTGTGTGATGAACTCAACAAGAGGTTCCAAGAGGTCTTCACAACAGAACAAGGTGAGGTCACTGTGCTAGGAGAAGGGGAAGTAAACCAGGTGGTCTTGGAAGAATTTGAAAATACGAGAGAGGAGGTCAAGAGACACCTGCTGGACCTGGATGTTAGAAAGGCTGTTGGTCCAGACGGGATCTCGCCATAGGTACTGAAAGAGTGTGCAGAGGCACTTTGCTTGCCACTCGCCATAGTGTATAGTAGGTCACTGGAGACAGGAGACCTACCAGAAATATGGAAGACGGCGAATGTGGTCCCAATATACAAAAAGGGCGACAGGCAGGAGGCACTGAACTACTGGCCAGTATCCTTGACTTATATACCATGCAAGGTGATGGAGAAGATCGTGAGAAAAAACCTGGTAGCACATCTAGAGAGAAGGGACTTCGTGACAAATCGACAACATGGGTTCAGGGAGGGTAAATCTTGCCTGACTGGCTTAATAGAATTCTATGACCAGGTAACACAGATTAAGCAAGAAAGAGAGGGCTGGGCGGACTGCATTTTCTTGGATTGTCGGAAAGCCTTTGACACAGTACCGCATAAGAGGCTGGTACATAAGCTGGAGAGACAGGCAGGTGTAGCTGGTAAGGGCTCCAGTGGATAAGGGAGTACCTAAGCAATAGGAAGCAGAGAGTTACGGTGAGGGGTGAGACCTCTGATTGGCGTGAAGTCACCAGTGGAGTCCCACAGGGCTCTGTACTCGGTCCTATCTTGTTTCTCGTATATGTAAATGATCTCCCAGAGGGTATAGATTCATTTCTCTCAATGTTTGCGGACGATGCCAAAATTATGAGAAGGAATAAGACAGAAGAGGACTGTTTGAGGCTTCAAGAAGACCTAGACAAACTGCAGCAACGGTCGAACAAGTGGTTGTTAGAGTTTAACCCAACCAAATGTAATATAATGAAGATAGGTGTAGGGAGTAGGAGGCCAAATACAAGGTATCATCTGGGAGAGGAAATTCTTCAGGAGTCAGAGAAAGAAAAAGACTTGGGAGTTGATATCACGCCAGACCTGTCTCCTGCAGCACATATCAAGAGGATAACATCAGTGGCATATGCCAGGGTGGCCAACATACGAACGGCATTCAGAAATTTGTGTAAAGAATCATTCAGAACTTTGTATACCACATATGTCAGGTCAATCCTGGAGTATGCAGCCCCAGCATGGAGTCCATATCTAGTCAAGGATAAGACTAAACTGGAAAAGGTTCAAAGATTTGCCACCAGACTAGTACCCGAGCTGAGAGGTATGAGCTACGAGGAGACACTACGGGAATTAAACCTCACTTCGCTGGAAGACAGAAGTTAGGGGGGATATGATCACCACATTCAAGATTCTGAAGTGAATTGATAGGGTAGATAAAGACAGGCTATTTAACACAAGGGGCACACGCACAAGGGTCACAGGTGGAAACTGAGCGCCCAAATGAGCCACAGAGATATTAGAAAGAACTTTTTTAGTGTCAGAGTGGTTGACAAATGGAATGCATTAGGAAGTGATGTGGTGGAGGCTGACTCCATACACAGTTTCAAGTGTAGATATGATAGAGCCCAATAGGCTCAGGAATCTGTACACCTGTTGATTGACAGTTGAGAGGCGGGACCAAAGAACATAAGAACAAAGGCAACTGCAGAAGGCCTATTGGCCCATACGAGGCAGCTCCTATTTATAACCACCCAATCCCACTCATATACTTGTCCAACCCGCGCTTGAAACGATCGAGGGACCCCACCTCCACAATGTTACGCGGCAATTGGTTCTACAAATCAACAACCCTGTTACTGAACCAGTGTTTATCCAAGTCTTTCCTAAATCTAAACTTATCCTATTTATACCCATTGTTTCGTGTTCTGTCTTGTGTTGATACTTTTAATACCCTATTAATATCCCCTTTGTTATGTCCTTTCACCCACTTGTAAACCTCTATCATGTCACCCCTAACTCTTCGCCTTTCCAGTGAATGCAACTTAAGCTTTGTTAATCTTTCTTCATATGAAAGATTTCTAATTTGGGGAATTAGAAATCTTCCCAAATTTGGGGAATTAGAAAGAAATCAGTCGGTCAGGTGAAGTCACAGTGAGAGGTTGTGTTAACCGGAGCTCCTGAGTGTTGTTATATTATCATTGCAATATGGAAGTTGTAGTTAAGGACCTGGTGACTCTAGTGGGAGCCCTGAGGACAGAGTTGGACTTTCTGCGGGAGGAGGTGCGTCAGCTGAAAGAACAACGAGAAGTAACGAAGGAGGAGACCAGCAGTAAAGGGACCTCGTCTTGGAGAGTTGTGAAAGACAGGGGCCTTAAGAAGACTTTGATAAAGCCGCCTTCAAACGCCATAGCAACTTCTAATTCATTTGACGTTTTGGAGGACGAGTGCTGTGGAGAGACTGTGGATCGCGCAAAAGGGAAAGCAACGAAGAGAAAGGAAGCGCAGGCCCCTCAGAAAGTAAAGGAAGTACCTAAGCAAACATTAGTTGTGGGAGATTCCCAGATAAGGTATTTGGATAGAACGTTTTGTGCTAGAGATAGGGGGAACAGGTTAAGGGTTTGCTATCCCGGAGCTGGCATTTGTGATATTATAAACAACATGAATGATATTATGGCTGGTAATGGGAACAATCCCATTATTTGCATTAGCGTGGGAGGAAATGATGTTGGTCGAGTCAGGAGTGAGGAACTGATTCAGAGGTATAAAACAGCCATAGAGTTAGTTAGGAGCAAGGGAGGAATCCCGATCATATGTGGCATTCTTCCAAGAAAGGGAGTGGGAAATGAATGGATATCGAGGGCACTTGGTGTCAATTGCCGGCTGGAAAGATATTGCAAATCAAATGCAATATCTTTCATAGACAACTGGGAACACTTCTATGGAAGAAATGAAATGTATGCTCGTGATGGGGTGCATCTATCGAGAGCTGGGGTTGTTGCTGTTGCGAACTCGCTAGAAGAAGTGGTTAGAGGTGTTTGTTTGGGTTTAAACTGTTAGTAGATAGAGGTATGGGAATTGATTTGGAGGAAGGAGGTAATAAAAGTATGTGTTTGTGGGAGAAAGGAATTGGCAAAACGATCAGGGAAAGAGAAGGTCAGCAAAATAACAATTCACTTAGGGTATATTACACTAACAGTAGAAGTCTAAGAAATAAAATTAACGAATTAAATGCTCTTGTCTGCACAGAAAAAATAGATATTATTGCACTTACCGAAACGTGGATGAATGTAGAAAATAGAGAACTATTAGCTGAATATCAAATATATGGATTTAAACTATTTCACACAGATAGATATATTAGACGAGGAGGTGGAGTAGCCATATATGTTAGGGACAATTTGAAATGTAGTCTCAAAGAGGGAATCAAAACAGAGCCACACACAGAAACTATTTGGATTGAATTAAACGAAAAAGCTAATAATATTATAATAGGAGTAATATATAGGCCACCAAATTTAGACAGAATGGAAGCAAAGCATCTATGGGATGAAATATCTAGAGCATCTAGATCTAACAGTATTTATGTCATGGGTGACTTTAATTTTAGCGGAATAAACTGGTTGAACAAAACAGGGAATAGTGAAGCAGAAGATTTTCTAGAATTAATTGACGATTGCTTTCTTACGCAACACATTAAGGAACCAACACGGGAAAATAATATTTTAGATTTAGTGTTAACTAACAGGGAAACGCAAATTAATGACATCGAAATAGGGAGTGAGCTAGGGAGCAGTGATCACAAAGAAATCAGATTTAGCATAGAATGGAATAGACCAGTAGGAGAAAATTCTGTTAAAGTGCCAGATTTTCGAAAAGCTGATTTTAATAGCCTAAGAAATTTTTTGGGTCAAATTGATTGGAAAGGCTTGGGTATGGGGTGTGGGCCGGTCTTGGAGCGAGACATGAACCCAGCGATAGGTGACTTAAATGGGGATTTCGATGTGGATTCAATATATAACTTATTTAAGAATATTCTAAACAAAGCACAGGAACGTAGTATACCATACAAATTGAATAGATCGTATACTAATGACCCAAAGTGGATAACAAAGAATTTGAAGAACCTTATAGGTAAAAAGAGAGCTTGGTACAAAAGGATTAAAAATGGGGAGGTCACTTTAGAACAGGAATTCGTACAACTGGTTAGAAATGTTAAAAAAGAGATAAGGAAAGCAAAAAGAAACTATGAAGTTCGCATAGCAGGGCAAGCAAAGACAAATCCTAAAGGGTTTTTTCAGTTATATCGTACTAAGACTAGGGAAAGGATAGGTCCATTAAAAACTGAGACAGGTCAAATAACAGATAGTGATGAAGAGATGAGTAGTATTTTTAATAAATATTTTGTATCTGTATTTACTAAAGAGGAACTTAACAATATGCCTTCAGCCGAACAAGTCTATGTGGGTGGGGACGAGGACAGGTTGACGAGTTTAGCAGTTACCAGGGAGGATGTTCTTAAACAAATAGTAAAACTCAAACCAAACAAATCCCCAGGGCCGGATGAAGTGTTTGCTAGGGTGCTTAAAGAATGCAAAGAGGAGCTTTGTGACCCACTGTCAACCATATTTAATAAATCAATAGAGTCAGGCAGAGTGCCAGAGTTTTGGAAAGTTGCTAATGTGATACCAGTTTTTAAGAAAGGAGATAGATCACTTGCGTCTAACTATCGACCAATTAGCCTAACGTCTATTGTGGGAAAGTTACTCGAATCTATAATAGCAAATAAAATTCGTCTTCATCTTGAAAAACATAAATTAATAATTGAGTCGCAACATGGTTTTATAAATGGCCGTTCATGTTTAACAAATTTGTTATCTTTTTATTCTAGCATTGTTGAGGCAGTTGATAGTGGTAAGGATTGCGATGTTGTATACCTTGACTTTAGCAAAGCTTTTGATACAGTGCCACATGAAAGACTGATTAAAAAAATAGAGTCTCATGGTATTGGGGGTGCTATATTAAGCTGGATTAGGGCATGGCTATACCAAAGGAAACAGAGAGTTAGTATAAATGGAATCAAGTCAGAGTGGGAAAATGTTGTAAGTGGAGTGCCTCAAGGCTCTGTCCTGGGACCTCTGTTGTTTATAATATATATAAATGATTTAGATTCAGGTTTGAGTAGCAACATTTGCAAATTTGCCGATGATACGAAAATCGGTAGGGAAATTAATTCGGAGGAGGACTCACTATCTCTTCAAGTTGATCTAGATAGGGTTTTGAAATGGTCAAAGGATTGGCAGATGCAGTTTAATGCTGATAAATGTAAAGTTCTGAGGTTAGGTAATGATGATAGAGTTACAAGATACGAGCTAGATGGTGTTGTGATTGCGAAGTCGGATTGCGAAAGGGATCTGGGAGTTATGATTAGTAAGAATTTAAAACAAAAGGATCAATGCATAAATGTTCGTAATAAGGCAAATCGGACACTTGGATTTATTAATCGCAGCGTTAGTAACAAGACACCTGGTGTGGTTCTCAAGCTATATCTTGCTCTAGTTAGGCCCCATTTAGATTATGCAGTTCAGTTTTGGTCGCCATATTATAGAATGGATATAAATTCACTTGAACGTGTCCAGCGTAGGATGACTAAGTTAATTCCCCAAATTAGAAATCTTTCATATGAAGAAAGATTAACAAAGCTTAAGTTGCATTCACTGGAAAGGCGAAGAGTTAGGGGTGACATGATAGAGGTTTACAAGTGGATGAATGGACATAACCGGGGGGATATTAATAGGGTATTAAAAGTATCAACACAGGACAGAACACGAAACAATGGGTATAAATTGGATAAGTTTAGATTTAGGAAAGACTTGGGTAAATACTGGTTCAGTAACAGGGTTGTTGATTTGTGGAACCAATTGCCGCGTAACATTGTGGAGGTGGGGTCCCTCGATTGTTTCAAGCACGGGTTGGACAAGTATATGAGTGGGATTGGGGGGTTATAGAATAGGAGCTGCCTCGTATGGGCCAATAGGCCTTCTGCAGTTACCTTTGTTCTTATGTTCTTATGTTCTTATCTGGGATTTATGATTAGTAAGAATTTAAAACAAAAGGATCAATGCATAAATGTTCGTAATAAGGCAAATCGGACACTTGGATTTATTAATCGCAGCGTTAGTAACAAGACACCTGGTGTGGTTCTCAAGCTATATCTTGCTCTAGTTAGGCCCCATTTAGATTATGCAGTTCAGTTTTGGTCGCCATATTATAGAATGGATATAAATTCACTTGAACGTGTCCAGCGTAGGATGACTAAGTTAATTCCCCAAATTAGAAATCTTTCATATGAAGAAAGATTAACAAAGCTTAAGTTGCATTCACTGGAAAGGCGAAGAGTTAGGGGTGACATGATAGAGGTTTACAAGTGGATGAATGGACATAACCGGGGGGATATTAATAGGGTATTAAAAGTATCAACACAGGACAGAACACGAAACAATGGATATAAATTGGATAAGTTTAGATTTAGGAAAGACTTGGGTAAATACTGGTTCAGTAACAGGGTTGTTGATTTAAGAACATAAGAACAAAGGTAACTGCAGAAGGCCTATTGGCCCATACGAGGCAGCTCCTATTCTATAACCACCCAATCCCACTCATATACTTGTCCAACCCGTGCTTGAAACAATCGAGGGACCCCACCTCCACAATGTTACGCGGCAATTGGTTCCACAAATCAACAACCCTGTTACTGAACCAGTATTTACCCAAGTCTTTCCTAAATCTAAACTTATCCAATTTATATCCATTGTTTCGTGTTCTGTCCTGTGTTGATACTTTTAATACCCTATTAATTTCCCCCCGGTTATGTCCATTCATCCACTTGTAAACCTCTATCATGTCACCCCTAACTCTTCGCCTTTCCAGTGAATGCAACTTAAGCTTTGTTAATCTTTCTTCATATGAAAGATTTCTAATTTGGGGAATTAACTTAGTCATCCTACGCTGGACACGTTCAAGTGAATTTATATCCATTCTATAATATGGCGACCAAAACTGAACTGCATAATCTAAATGGGGCCTAACTAGAGCAAGATATAGCTTGAGAACCACACCAGGTGTCTTGTTACTAACGCTGCGATTAATAAATCCAAGTGTCCGATTTGCCTTATTACGAACATTTATGCATTGATCCTTTTGTTTTAAATTCTTACTAATCATAACTCCCAGATCCCTTTCGCAATCCGACTTCGCAATCACAACACCATCTAGCTCGTATCTTGTAACTCTATCATCATTACCTAACCTCAGAACTTTACATTTATCAGCATTAAACTGCATCTGCCAATCCTTTGACCATTTCAAAACCCTATCTAGATCAACTTGAAGTGATAGTGAGTCCTCCTCCGAATTAATTTCCCTACCGATTTTCGTATCATCGGCAAATTTGCAAATGTTGCTACTCAAACCTGAATCTAAATCATTTATATATATTATAAACAACAGAGGTCCCAGGACAGAGCCTTGAGGCACTCCACTTACAACATTTTCCCACTCTGACTTGATTCCATTTATACTAACTCTCTGTTTCCTTTGGTATAGCCATGCCCTAATCCAGCTTAATATAGCACCCCCAATACCATGAGACTCTATTTTTTTAATCAGTCTTTCATGTGGCACTGTATCAAAAGCTTTGCTAAAGTCAAGGTATACAACATCGCAATCCTTACCACTATCAACTGCCTCAACAATGCTAGAATAAAAAGATAACAAATTTGTTAAACATGAACGGCCATTTATAAAACCATGTTGCGACTCAATTATTAATTTATGTTTTTCAAGATGAAGACGAATTTTATTTGCTATTATAGATTCGAGTAACTTTCCCACAATAGACGTTAGGCTAATTGGTCGATAGTTAGACGCAAGTGATCTATCTCCTTTCTTAAAAACTGGTATCACATTAGCAACTTTCCAAAACTCTGGCACTCTGCCTGACTCTATTGATTTATTAAATATGGTTGACAGTGGGTCACAAAGCTCCTCTTTGCATTCTTTAAGCACCCTAGCAAACACTTCATCCGGCCCTGGGGATTTGTTTGGTTTGAGTTTTACTATTTGTTTAAGAACATCCTCCCTGGTAACTGCTAAACTCGTCAACCTGTCCTCGTCCCCACCCACATAGACTTGTTCGGCTGAAGGCATATTGTTAAGTTCCTCTTTAGTAAATACAGATACAAAATATTTATTAAAAATACTACTCATCTCTTCATCACTATCTGTTATTTGACCTGTCTCAGTTTTTAATGGACCTATCCTTTCCCTAGTCTTAGTACGATATAACTGAAAAAACCCTTTAGGATTTGTCTTTGCTTGCCCTGCTATGCGAACTTCATAGTTTCTTTTTGCTTTCCTTATCTCTTTTTTAACATTTCTAACCAGTTGTACGAATTCCTGTTCTAAAGTGACCTCCCCATTTTTAATCCTTTTGTACCAAGCTCTCTTTTTACCTATAAGGTTCTTCAAATTCTTTGTTATCCACTTTGGGTCATTAGTATACGATCTATTCAATTTGTATGGTATACTACGTTCCTGTGCTTTGTTTAGAATATTCTTAAATAAGTTATATATTGAATCCACATCGAAATCCCCATTTAAGTCACCTATCGCTGGGTTCATGTCTCGCTCCAAGACCGGCCCACACCCCATACCCAAGCCATTCCAATCAATTTGACCCAAAAAATTTCTTAGGCTATTAAAATCAGCTTTTCGAAAATCTGGCACTTTAACAGAATTATCTCCTACTGGTCTATTCCATTCTATGCTAAATCTGATTTCTTTGTGATCACTGCTCCCTAGCTCACTCCCTATTTCGATGTCATTAATTTGCGTTTCCCTGTTAGTTAACACTAAATCTAAAATATTATTTTCCCGTGTTGGTTCCTTAATGTGTTGCGTAAGAAAGCAATCGTCAATTAATTCTAGAAAATCTTCTGCTTCACTATTCCCTGTTTTGTTCAACCAGTTTATTCCGCTAAAATTAAAGTCACCCATGACATAAATACTGTTAGATCTAGATGCTCTAGATATTTCATCCCATAGATGCTTTGCTTCCATTCTGTCTAAATTTGGTGGCCTATATATTACTCCTATTATAATATTATTAGCTTTTTCGTTTAATTCAATCCAAATAGTTTCTGTGTGTGGCTCTGTTTTGATTCCCTCTTTGAGACTACATTTCAAATTGTCCCTAACATATATGGCTACTCCACCTCCTCGTCTAATATATCTATCTGTGTGAAATAGTTTAAATCCATATATTTGATATTCAGCTAATAGTTCTCTATTTTCTACATTCATCCACGTTTCGGTAAGTGCAATAATATCTATTTTTTCTGTGCAGACAAGAGCATTTAATTCGTTAATTTTATTTCTTAGACTTCTACTGTTAGTGTAATATACCCTAAGTGAATTGTTATTTTGCGGACCTTCTCTTTCCCTGATCGTTTTGCCAATTCCTTTCTCCCACAAACACATACTTTTATTACCTCCTTCCTCCAAATCAATTCCCATACCTCTAACTACTAACAGTTTAAACCCAAACAAACACCTCTAACCACTTCTTCTAGCGAGTTCGCAACAGCAACAACCCCAGCTCTCGATAGATGCACCCCATCACGAGCATACATTTCATTTCTTCCATAGAAGTGTTCCCAGTTGTCTATGAAAGATATTGCATTTGATTTGCAATATCCTTCCAGCCGGCAATTGACACCAAGTGCCCTCGATATCCATTCATTTCCCACTCCCTTTCTTGGAAGAATGCCACATATGATCGGGATTCCTCCCTTGCTCCTAACTAACTCTATGGCTGTTTTATACCTCTGAATCAGTTCCTCACTCCTGACTCGACCAACATCATTTCCTCCCACGCTAATGCAAATAATGGGATTGTTCCCATTACCAGCCATAATATCATTCATGTTGTTTATAATATCACCAATGCCAGCTCCGGGATAGCAAACCCTTAACCTGTTCCCCCTATCTCTAGCACAAAACGTTCTATCCAAATACCTTATCTGGGAATCTCCCACAACTAATGTTTGCTTAGGTACTTCCTTTACTTTCTGAGGGGCCTGCGCTTCCTTTCTCTTCGTTGCTTTCCCTTTTGCGCGATCCACAGTCTCTCCACAGCACTCGTCCTCCAAAACGTCAAATGAATTTGAAGTTGCTATGGCGTTTGAAGGCGGCTTTATCAAAGTCTTCTTAAGGCCCCTGTCTTTCGCAACTCTCCAAGACGAGGTCCCTTTACTGCTGGTCTCCTCCTTCGTTACTTCTCGTAGTTTTTTAAGCTGACGCACCTCCTCCCGCAGAGAGTCCAACTCTGTCCTCAGGGCTCCCACTAGAGTCACCAGGTCCTTCACTACAACTTCCATATTGCTATAACAACACTCAGGAGCTCCGGTTAACACAACCTCTCACTGTGACTTCACCTGACCGATGATTTGTGGAACCAATTGCCGCGTAACATTGTGGAGGTGGGGTCCCTCGATTGTTTCAAGCACGGGTTGGACAAGTATATGAGTGGGATTGGGTGGTTATAGAATAAGGAGCTGCCTCGTATGGGCCAATAGGCCTTCTGCAGTTACCTTTGTTCTTATGTTCTTATGTTCTTAATTAACTTAGTCATCCTACGCTGGACACGTTCAAGTGAATTTATATCCATTCTATAATATGGCGACCAAAACTGAACTGCATAATCTAAATGGGGCCTAACTAGAGCAAGATATAGCTTGAGAACCACACCAGGTGTCTTGTTACTAACGCTGCGATTAATAAATCCAAGTGTCCGATTTGCCTTATTACGAACATTTATGCATTGATCCTTTTGTTTTAAATTCTTACTAATCATAACTCCCAGATCCCTTTCGCAATCCGACTTCGCAATCACAACACCATCTAGCTCGTATCTTGTAACTCTATCATCATTACCTAACCTCAGAACTTTACATTTATCAGCATTAAACTGCATCTGCCAATCCTTTTACCATTTCAAAACCCTATCTAGATCAACTTGAAGTGATAGTGAGTCCTCCTCCGAATTAATTTCCCTACCGATTTTCGTATCATCAGCAAATTTGCAAATGTTGCTACTCAAACCTGAATCTAAATCATTTATATATATTATGAACAACAGAGGTCCCAGGACAGAGCCTTGAGGCACTCCACTTACAACATTTTCCCACTCTGACTTGATTCCATTTATACTAACTCTTTGTTTCCTTTGGTATAGCCATGCCCTAATCCAGCCTAATATAGCACCCCCAATACCATGAGACTCTATCTTTTTAATCAGTCTTTCATGTGGCACTGTATCAAAAGCTTTGCTAAAGTCAAGGTACACAACATCACAATCCTTACCACTATCAACTACCTCAACTATGCTAGAATAAAAAGATAACAAATTTGTTAAACATGAACGGCCATTTACAAAACCATGCTGCGACTCAATTATTAATTTGTTTTTCAAGATGAAGACGAATTTTATTTGCTATTATAGATTCGAGTAACTTTCCCACAATAGACGTTAGGCTAATTGGTCTATAGTTAGACGCAAGTGATCTATCTCCTTTCTTAAAAACTGGTATCACATTAGCAACTTTCCAAAACTCTGGCACTCTGCCTGACTCTATTGATTTATTAAATATGGTTGACAGTGGGTCACAAAGCTCCTCTTTGCACTCTTTAAGCACCCTGGCAAACACTTCATCCGGCCCTGGGGATTTGTTTGGTTTGAGTTTTACTATTTGTTTAAGAACATCCTCCCTGGTAACTACTAAACTCGTCAACCTACTCCTACAGGTCTATTCCATTCTATGCTAAATCTGATTTCTTTGTGATCACTGTTTCCTAGCTCACTCCCTATTTCGATGTCATTAATTTGTGTTTCCCTGTTAGTTAACACTAAATCTAAAATATTATTTTCCCGTGTTGGTTCCTTAATGTGTTGCGTAAGAAAGCAATCGTCAATTAATTCTAGAAAATCTTCTGCTTCACTATTCCCTGTTTTGTTCAACCAGTTTATTCCACTAAAATTAAAGTCACCCATGACATAAATACTGTTAGATCTAGATGCTCTAGATATTTCATCCCATAGATGCTTTGCTTCCATTCTGTCTAAATTTGGTGGCCTATATATAACTCCTATTATAATATTATTAGCTTTTTCGTTTAATTCTATCCAAATAGTTTCTGTGTGTGGCTCAGTTTTGGTTCCCTCTTTGAGACTACATTTCAAATTGTCCCTAACATATATGGCTACTCCACCTCCTCGTCTAATATAGAAATAGTTTGTGTGAAATTTCTGTGTGAAATAGTTTAAATCCATTTATTTGATATTCAGCTAATAGTTCTCTATTTTCTACATTCATCCACGTTTCGGTAAGTGCAATAATATCTATTTTTTCTGTGCAGACAAGAGCATTTAATTCGTTAATTTTATTTCTTAGGGTATATTACACTAACAGTAGAAGTCTAAGTGAATTGTTATTTTGAGGCCCTTCTCTTTCCCTGATCATTTTGCCAATTCCTTTCTCCCACAAACACATACTTTTATTACCTCCTTCTTCCAAATCAATTCCCATACCTCTATCTACTAACAGTTTAAACCCAAACAAACACCTCTAACCACTTCTTCCAACGAGTTCGCAACAGCAACAACCCCTGCTCTCGATAGATGCACCCCATCACGAGCATACATTTCATTTCTTCCATAGAAGTGTTCCCAGTTGTCTATGAAAGATATTGCATTTGATTTGCAATATTTTTCCAGCCGGCAATTGACACCAATTGCCCTCGACATCCATTCATTTCCCACTCCCTTTCTTGGAAGAATGCCACATATGATCGGGATTCCTCCCTTGCTCCTAACTAATTCAATGGCTGTCCTGAAACTCTGTATTAGCCAGAGGTCAACCCCCGCAAGCACAAGTAGGTGAGTACACACACAAACACACACATTAGTACCTCAGTGAGCACCTCAGAGTGAGGATGAAAGCAGAGAGACAGTTTGAAAACGACATAGCGAGTAAAGCCAAGACCCAACCAAAGCTGCTCCACAGCAACATCAGGAGGAAAACAGCAGTGAAGGAACAAGTGATGAAACTGCGAAAAGGGGAGAACAGATACACAGAGAATGACAAGGTGTGTGGAGAACTCAACAAGAGATTCCAGGAGGTCTTCACAATAGAACAAGGAGAAGCCCCTGCACTAAATGAGGAGGCAAGCCAAGCAACCTTGGAGGAATTTGACCTCACCAGTGATGAGGTCAAAAGGTGTCTGCTGGAGCTGGATGTGACAAAGGCTGTTGGGCCTGACAGAATCTCACCATGGATACTAAAGGAAGGTGCAGAAGCACTAAGTGTACCCCACTCTTTGATGCATGACAGGTCACTGGAAAAAGGAGTCTTACCAGAAAGTTGGAAGACAGCTAACGTAGTCACAATATACAAGAAGGGTGACAGACAAGAGGCACTGAACTACAAGCCAGTTTCCCTAACTTGTATACCATGCAAGGTGATTGGAGAAAATCGTAAGGAAAAGGCTCATAGAGCACCTGGAGGGAAATAATTTTGTAACACCACCAACATGGGTTCTGGGATGGTAAATCGTGCCTCACAGGTTTAATAGAATTCTATGACCAGGCAACAAAAATTAGGCAGGAAAGAGAAGGGTGGGAGGACTGCATTTTCCTGTACTGCCAGAAAGCCTTTGACTCAGTACCCTATAAAAGGCTGTTAAAAAAGTTGTAGCAACAGGCAGGAGTAAAAAGGGAAGGTGCTCCAGTGGATAAGGGAGTACTTAAGCAACAGGAAACAGCGAGTAACGGTGAGGGGGGAGACATCAGAGTGGCGTGATGTCACCAGCGGAGTCCAACAGGGCTCAGTACTTGGACCCATCCTGTTTCTAATATATGTAAACGATTTTCCGGAGAGCATAGACTTGTTCCTCTCAATGTTTGATGATGATGGAAAAATTATTAGAAGAATCAAGACGGATGAAGATAGACAGAGATTACAGGATGACCTGGACAAACTGGAGGAATGATCTAGAAAATGGCTGCTAAAGTTCAACTCAGGAAAGTGTGAGGTAATGAAATTAGGCGAAGGGAGTAGGAGGCTGAACACAAGGTATCATCTGGGAGGTGAAACCCTACAAGAGTCAAATAGAAAGATCTGGGGGTTGATATCACATGGAACCTGTCCCCAGAGGCCCACGTCAAAAGAATATCATCAGCGGTATATGCTAGACTGGCCAACATAAGAACTGCCTTTAGAAACTTGTGTAAGGAATCGTTCAGGATCCTGTATACCACTAATGTAAGGCCAATCCTAGAGTATGCAGCTCCAGCCTGGAGTCCATACCTAGTTAAACACAAGACAAAGTTAAAGATTCAGCGGTATGCCACCAGGCTCGTCCCGGAACTGAGAGGAATGAGCTACGAGGAAAGGCTAAATGAGCTGAACCTTGTGTTGTTACTTTTAATACCCTATTAATGTCCCCTTTGTTATGTCCATTCATCCTATTGTGCATCTCTACCATATGTCACTCCTAATTCTTCGCTTTTCTAGAGAATGTAATTTAAACTTTGACAATCTTTCTTCGTATGACAGGTTTCTAACACTTTCGCCCACTAATGACTAAATATAAGCCAACGTAGGATGACTAAGTTAATTCCCCAAATTAGAAATCTTTCATATGAAGAAAGATTAACAAAGCTTAAGTTGCATTCACTGGAAAGGCGAAGAGTTAGGGGTGACATGATAGAGGTTTACAAGTGGATGAATGGACATAACAGGGGGGATATTAATAGGGTATTAAAAATATCAACACAAGACAGAACAGGAAACAATGGGTATAAATTGGATAAGTTTAGATTTAGGAAAGACTTGGGTAAATACTGGTTCAGTAACAGGGTTGTTGATTTGTGGAACCAATTGCCGCGTAACTGGTAGAGGTGGTGTCCCTCGATTGTTTCAAGCGCGGGTTGGACAAGTATATGAGTGGGATTGGGTGGTTATAGATAGGAGCTGCCTCGTATGGGCCAATAGGCCTTCTGCAGTTACCTTTGTTCTTATGTTCTTATATAGTCAAAATTTTAGTTGCTAAATGTCCATGAATGGAGTTTATATGCACTCGCTTTTGGATTATACGCTTTTGGAGTTTATTTGCATTTAAACCTGTAGAGAATTCTATTGCGAACACATTGATACCAAATAGATAAACCTAGGACGAGAATTGAGGTGACAAAGTTGAAAAGAGTATTCACTCTGTATTACCAGGCTCTCTAATGGAAGGCCAGGCACTGCATAGCACTCTCTTCTTGGTAACGCAGCCTGCTTTCATCACGTCAGCGGGTGGAGCGCACTGCTGTTTTTGACATTTTATGCATATACTCCCGTTGGGAATTCTATTGCGAACACATTGATACCAAAATGAAAGACCTAGGATAACAAATGAGGTGACCAAAGTGAAGAGAGTGTATACATTTCATCGCTCTTGTGCGCTCCCGGGTAACGGTCTCGTTTTCTCTGTTTGTTACGGATGGTAAGCCGGGTTTTTTGAGTTTATATGCCTTTAGTCCTGTAGAGAATTCTATTGACAAACACATTAATACCAAATTGAAAATTCTAGGACGAGAATTGAGGTAACATAGTTGAAAAGAATATACACTTTTCAGTGTTACCGCGCTCTCTAATGTAATGAGACGTGCCTTGGGGTGGCTTGTCTCTTTCTGGTACCTGCCACCTACATTCATCTTCTCGGCGGGTGGAGCGCGATGCTGTTTTTGAAATTATATGCATATACTCCTGTTGGGAATTCTATTGCGAACACATTGATACCAAATTGAAAAACCTAGGACGAGAATTAAGGTGACAAAGTTGAAAAGACTATACACTTTTCAGTATTACCGCCCCCTACCATGGAACGTCCAAAACCCACAGGAGATAGTGGAGGGCTAACTCGCCCAAAACGCAGAAGTGTTTTTGGGGATTAATTAACTTTATCCTACGCTGGACGCATTCTAGTGAATTTATATCCATTCTGTAATACAGCGACCAAAAGTGAAGTGCATATATATCTAAATGGAGCCATGCGAACAAGCTTGAATTCCACTTCAAATGCCTTGGAGTAAGAGTGAGTGAGAGTGAGTAAGTATGAGAGTTAGTAAGAGAGAATAAGAGTGTGAGAGTGAGTAAGAGTGACAGAGTGAGAGTGAGAGTAAGGGTGAGTGAGAGTAAGGGTGAGTGAGAGTGAGTAAGAGTAAGAGTGACTGAAGGAGAGTAAGAGTGACAGTGTGTGTAAGAGTGAGTGTGTGTGAGAGTAAGAGTGACTGACAGTAAGTGATTGAGTGAGTGTAAGAGTGATTGAGTGAGTGTAAGAGTGATTGAGTGAGTGTAAGAGTGATTGAAAGTGAGTAAGAGTAGGAGTGTGAGTGTGGGTAAGAGGGAGTAGGAATGAGTAAGAAGGAGTGAGAGTAAGAGGGAGTGAGAGTGAGAGCAAGAGTGAGTGAGAGTGGGTAAGAGTAAGAGTGATTGAGAGTAAGAGTAGTTGGGAGTAGGAGTGAGAGTAAGAGTGATTGAGAGTAAGAGTGAGTAGGAGTAAGAATGAGAGTAAGAGTGATTGGGAGTAAGTGATTGAGAGTAAGAGTGATTGGGAGTAATTGTGACTGAGAGTAAGAGTGAGAGAGTGAGTAAGAATGGGCAAGGGTGACTGAGAGTGAGTAAGAGTGACTGAGAGTAAGAGTGACTGAGAGTAAGAGTGAATATTGAGAGTGAGTTAAGAGTGTGAGGTGTGAGAGGGTAACTGGCCAGGGAGGCAGGATGTGTGTGGTCACAGATAGGCCTTGTCCTCGTGATCTCTAATGTTGGTTTTTATATATATGTTGGATTTTTTGTCCTGTTTCAACTTATTACATTCCTGCTAAATAATTATAAGATATTGCACAGTATTAATGTGACAATAATATATGCATATTATTTCCTTGATAATCAAACTTGTTGTTCAAAGATAATATACAATCTTTGAAGGAAACATTTTGAGAGGGCGAGCTGGCAACACTAGGCTGGTGGTGAGAGACACACATGGTTAGTTGTGCTCAGACCTTTAGTGGTGAAGGGTGTGTCCCAGCTGGCCGCCACCAGCCACCACCACCCGCCAACCACCGCCGCCGCCCACCACCAGCCGCCATCGCCGCCCACCACCACCCATCACCGCTGCCACCAGCCGCCACTGCCAGCCGCCATCACTGCCACCATCAGCCGCAACCACCAGCTGCCACCAGTCGCCACCAACGCAACCACCAGCTGCCACCAGTCACCACAGCCGCCACCGTCACCACCAGCTGTCACCAGCTGCCACCGCCCGTCACCAGGCGCCACCCGCCACCAGCCACCACAGCCGCCACCAGCCACCACAGCCGCCACCAGCTGCCACAGCCGCCACCAGCTGCCACCGCCCGCCACTGCCTGCCACCAGCCGCCACCGCCCGCCACTGCCTGCCACCAGCCGCCACCGCCAGCCGCCACCACCGCAAGCTGCCACCACCGCCCGCCACCACCCACCACAGCCGCCACCACCCACCACAGCCGCCACCACCCATCACAGCCTCCACCACCGCCGCCCGCCACCCACCACGCCGCCACCACAGCCGCCACCAGCCACCACAGCCGCCACCAGCCACCACAGCCGCCACCAGCTGCCACAGCCGCCACCAGCTGCCACCGCCCGCCACTGCCTGCCACCAGCCGCCACCGCCCGCCACTGCCTGCCACCAGCCGCCACCGCCAGCCGCCACCGCCAGCCGCCACCACCGCAAGCTGCCACCACCGCCCGCCACCACCCACCACAGCCGCCACCACCCATCACAGCCTCCACCACCGCCGCCCGCCACCCACCACGCCGCCACTACCGCCTGACACCAGCCGCCACCAGCCGCCCGCCGCCCGCCGCCAATGCCAGACACAGCCGCTACTGTCCGCCCGCCGCCACTGTCCTCCACCGCCGCCACTGTCCTCCACCGCCGCCACTGTCGCCACTGTCCGCCACCGCCGCTACTGTCCGCCACCGCCGCCACTGTCCGCCACAGCCGCCACTGTCCGCCACCGCCGCCACTGTCCGCCACCGCCGCCACTGTCCGCCACTGTCCGCCACCGCCGCCACTGTCCGCCACCGCCGCCACTGTCCGCCACCGCCGCCACTGTCCGCCACCGCCGCCACTGTCCGCCACCGCCGCCACTGTCCGCCACCGCCGCCACTGTCCGCCACCGCCGCCACTGTCCGCCACCGCCGCCACTGTCCGCCACCGCCGCCACTGTCCGCCACCGCCGCCACTGTCCGCCACCGCCGCCACTGTCCGCCACCACCGTCACTGTCCGCCCCCTGCCACCACTGTCCGCTACAGCTGCCACTGTCCGCCCGCCGCCACTATTCGCCACCGTCCGCCACAGCCGCCATTCTCCGCCACAGCCGCCATTCTCCGCCGTACAGCCTCCCCTCTCTCATTTCCTCCTCTCTTCGTCTCTGTCTCACTCTCTTCTTTTCACACTCTTCTCGCTCCCCCTCTCTCTCTTACATTACCTATCTGCATGTGTCTCTTCTTCTCTCTCACTCTCCTTCTCTGTCTTCTTTCTCTCTCTTTTCTTCTCTCTCCTCTCTCCTTTGTCTCTATCTTCTCTCTCTATTATCTCCCTTTCTCTTCTTTGCTCTCTTCTTTTTCTTATTCCTCTCTCTCTTTCTCTCTCTCTCTCTCTCTCTCTCTCTGTATATATATATATATATATATATATATATATATATATATATATATAATCTCCCTTTCTCTTCTTTTTCTTATTCCTCTCTCTCTTCTCTATCTACCTATCTTCTCTATCTCTCTTTTTTTTTTTTTTTTTTTTTAAACTAAAACTAGGATTCATAAGGTTGCCTAATGACATACCTAGTGAAGCTGCAAGCAAGAGCTGTTATCCTACCTCAGCTCATCTGAAGCCTACACCTAGAAACTCAGTTTCAAAGTATACTCTTATGAAATAAATAACACATTGTGAACTATCATATATTGAACTTATGTAAGCTAAGTTGAAACCTACTCCTAGATGCCCATTTATTTCATGAGCCTGTTATTATTTGCTTTAGAAGGAATAGCCTTTATTCATTCAAAAACATTAAGTAACAATCATATAAGGAACAGGATGAGCTAGTAGCCAGCTGTGTGCCAGAGTCTTTATGTGAACAGTTGACCTGATCTCTCGTGTATCAATCTGTTGAGCGAACAAGTTCCAGATACGAGTAAGCCTCGGAATGAATGAACACTGATGGAGTGTATGTTCTTGAGAATGGCACTTCAAGCATGAGACTGTTGAAGGTTGAGAGCCTAGTGTTACAAGAGGGAACTACTGGTACTCCACGGATTTGGGCCAAGTGCGGAACTTTGAGGATGTTGGCCTTGTACATAACAGTAAGACCAACAACGTCACGACGGTGTTGCAGGCTCTGATGTTCAGACCGTTCCCACTAGACTTGGTCAAGACTAGAGATAAGCCTTCTAGCCCGTTTCTCTACTTTGTCCAACAGTCTGACGAAAGATGGGGGGCAGGCAATGCAGGAAAGGGGTGTATACTCAAGATGGGAGCGAACTTGTGCTTCATATAAGGTTTTGCATCCCTTGCTGTCAAGAAGATATGAGCCGTAGTGCTCATATCTTACAGCCGTAGTGCTGTAAGTTTCCTGGCTGCCTTTTTAGCTAGGTTTAGCACATGGCTCTTCATTGTCATTGAAGAGTCGAACTTCATTCCCAAGATGTCAAATTCTTCTGTGAACTCTAGGGATTGCCACCCATTTGCAGTTCTGTCCGATTCGCCATGTGCAGTCTAGTTATCATCATCGCTTGAGTCTTCTCAGCCGCAAATGTGACCTGCCATCTTCTACCCCAGGTAGAAATTGCTGAAAGTTTGTGATTAATGATTCTTGCAGCAGTTAGCATTTCCTCCTTTCTGTATGTAAAGGTTAGAGTACAGTCATCAGCATAGGCTTGAGCTTCAGGAATGAGATGAAGATCGTTGAAATAAACATTCCACAGCAGAGGGCCAAGCACACTACCCTGTGGAACGCTGGCACCAATTGAGTGGCTATCGGATTCTGCTGCATTGAGGACTACCCTTAGAGTCCGTTCTTGAAGGTAGTCTTTTAATAACACTAAGATGGAGCCTGCAATGCCTAAAGCTTGAAGCTTCACTGCTAATCCAGAGTTCCAGACCCGATCACAGGCTCCTGCTATATCTAGAGCAACAACACAGCTGATCTTGGACTCATCCAGTGACTGATGCCACTTAGAGGAGAGATTTAGCAAGAGATCAGCAGCAGATCGGCCTTTTCTAAAACCATACTGTCGATCACAAATTAGCCGATGACGGTCAAAAAATGATATCATTTGCTGAGCAATTAATGATTCTAGGATCTTGCCAGTAATGGAAAGCAGTGACACAGGTCTGTAGTTACCAACTACTGAGCGGCTCTTCTTTTTGTGCACTGGAACAACGTCTGCCTTCTTCCATAAGGAGGGCCAAATTCCTTGAACTAGGCACAGTTGGAAGAGGCACGTGAGAGGTGGAGCCAACAGGTCAGCGTAGCAGCG
This sequence comes from Procambarus clarkii, assembly GCF_040958095.1. Taxonomy (NCBI): domain Eukaryota; kingdom Metazoa; phylum Arthropoda; class Malacostraca; order Decapoda; family Cambaridae; genus Procambarus; species Procambarus clarkii. Next base: position 11,357,735 of record NC_091214.1, read on the forward strand.
TAGTAGTCTTGGACTGACCTTATCTGGCCCCACAGCTTTGCTTGTGTCTAGCGTGTTAAGGAGATGGAGAACTTCAGCATGATTTATAACCACTTCAGTCAACCTAGTCACAGTGCATGGGGCAAGATGTGGAGGCTGACGTTCAGGATCAGGAACCTGCATCTTTGCAGCAAAGTGGTTTGCCAGTAAATCAGCCTTCTCCTGATTGCTGTTTGCCACAGTACCATCTTATCTGTTTAGAGGTGGGATTGTGTCCTCAGATGAGTACCCCTGCTGATCTTTCACCAGGGACCACCAGACCTTAGATCCAACCCTTCCAGATGCAAGTTTTCTTCGAGTTTCGGATTCCCATCTGGATATAGCCCACTTTTGAACTTCTTTCATTATTCGACAAGATTGTCTATGAATGTTTCTGTTATGAGCCGAAGGGTGCCGTTTAAATCTCCTTCAGGTTTTGTTTTTGGCTTCAGCTGCCATCCGGCAGCGATATCCAAACCAAGGCTGATCAGTGGGCTTGGTCACATACTGCCGGTGAGGGATATGCCTATACTGGAGGTCCAGTATATGACTGGTGATAGCGTTTACTTGGCTGTTCACGTCCCCCTGGAGCAAGGCATTCCAATCAGCTCTTTCTCTCCTTTGTGTCTATCTTCTCTCTATTATCTCCCTTTCTCTTCTTCTCTTTGCTCTCTCTTCTTTTTCTTATTCTTCTCTCTATTATCTCACTTTCTCTTTACTCTCTTTTTCTTATTCTCTTCTCTCTCTTGTTCTCTTTTTCTTTCCTCTTTATCTCTCTTCTCTTTTTCTCTCCTATCTTTCCTTCTTTCTCTCTCTCTATCTCCCTTTTTCTTCTTCTCTTTACTCTTTCTTATTCTCCTCTCTTTTCTCTCTCTTCTTCTCTTAATACGTATTCAAAAATACGTATTAAGAGTAGTATTGCAACTACTATACGTATTATAGTAGTTGCAGGAGCGGGTGTTGCAGCGGCAGTAGGTGCGGCAGCGTTCACAGTAATGTCCGAGACCTTCTTCAAAATATGTATTTTAAACGTAATTTAAAACGTGCCCAAAACAATGAAATGTCGTTTTTAGGACGTTTTTAAAACGTGAAAATGTTTGGTGGGTCGTCTCTATGAGGTTTTCTAATACTTTGGTTGTGGCACCTGATTGTACCAGCTGATTATTCAACTGTCTAGTCACATGGCCTTTGTGACTCGTGTATGATCTAAAATATAATGAGCAGTTGCTGGACATTTCTTCTGGTGCACTGCCTGTGGATTTTGGCTTAGCTGGTGCCATGGCTTGGTAATGGAAATAACTGGGGGTACTGATTCATATATACGTGGAACCAATACGATTATTAATAGCCTAATATCTGATTCTTTAGTTAGGCTATGTGAATCCTACCTCACGTAGAGGTTAGCTTACCTACCTAATAGTAAACAGCTAATATTTGAGTGGTATTTCAGTGTCTAGAGGAATTCCTCTGCTTAGCTCCTCATAATCAGCTTTGGATGAGTAGTGACACTTCAATAACACTCAAAATGTACACAGTAAACATATATAACAAAATATAGAAAACACAATTTGTGTAAAATAATGATAAGTCCTACCCTGACTTGGGTTTGCACAATAATAAATGTTGACTAGGTTGTACTGCCTTGTACAATCCTAGTCTACTAATAATCCTACCTATCTAGGCTGGCCAGTAATAATAAGTTAGGCTAGAGTTGTACACTACAAAGTACAATTCCAGTCTAAGAATTCTATTCTACATGGGTTGGCAAAAATGCTATAATACTACTAATGTGCAGATTCAAGATAGTGCTATGTTTTTTTGTGTTTTTTATAATTTTTGAGTTATATAGAGTATATACAAGTGATTATATATGTCACAATTATTCTACTACTATAAATGATTATATATGTGGCAGATATTTGACTGCCGTAAGTTCTATCCTAGCACCTGATAATACTCCCTAATTAAAGAGTATAATGTTATCAGGGATGAAAAATGATTAATTGTAGATAGCCTAACTTCTGGCTATATTGTACTGATTATACTAGTTATAAAATATAATGTAAGTTTACACTAGTTCTTTGATAATAGTCTAGCTCTCCAAACTATCTCGGTTCGTAATGACCATAAAATATGGGCTCTGAAAGCCGGTATAAATTCTTAAATTAACTCTGGTTCGTTTGATCTCAAACAAGATCCTGGTTCGTAGGACCACAAAATTATGTGGAGAAATCTGGCTCCAGTATAATACTGATAAAATGTATAATTTTAAGAATGCAAAATAATGATTAATTCTAAGATAGCTCGAAGGACCAGAATGAGTAATGAAATGAGAAAATCAGTGGCTTATAGATCTATGTTTATATATGAATAAATTCTATTAAGCAATGACTGTAAATTAGATAACCCTAGAGCCAGCCTCCCATGACACATTTTTTTTTGGGGGGTGGGTATTATATGAGATTAATCTAAGTGTAACATATATTATGCAATAATAATAATAATGAGTATAATATACACACACAGATAATGAGTAAAATATGTAATGCAAGAAATACTACTGCAAATGTGAAGATAAATAATGCATAAAAGGCAGTATGAGATATATATATATGGACTCTGAATAATAAGATACTATCTACAATGAAAACTGAATAAATCTCAGCTGTGACAGAGGGACGTAGATGCAGTCCACTGTACGTCAGTCTGGAAACAGTTTGAGATAGGGATACTTGGAACACGTGAGGGTATGGCGGTCACACGCTTCCTCAAGGGTGTTGCACCATGCTGCAATAATGATAATTCCGTAATTTCCACCCCAAACTAGTATTTACACACATAAGGTAATATCTAAATATTTGGAGGGGAAAGAGCTGCACTTACATGGAATTTTGGGTACGCCCGCAGCGTGACGACATGGCTACCTATATTAATCATATTTAAGAGCTCTATGAATATTAATAAAAGGTAAAATGCCTGCCAAACTGGTGTCCGTGATTCTGGTAAGCTGCGTCCTCAATCTGGCATCTAAGGATATTCGGATGCCGGCTGGATGAGCAGATTTGTTGGACCGCTTACGGAACACCTCCACGCTTCTTGTTGGTAATGGCGAGAGTCCCCTCTCCTCCCTCCCCAAAGTCGCGCATGCGCAATCGAGCATAAATTATATTTATTTATTAACGCTAAATAGGGAAGGGGGCGTTTTTGAACACTCTTGATGGTTTAGATAAATTCTTTATGCGGTGATGTTTAATTCTCACAGTGCACGTCAGTTAATGTAGACGGCACAAATAAAACAATACTTGCTTGGTGGTGGAAATGATGTTAGATTATGATATTATTTACTGGAACAGCGATTAAGCTGGGTAAGGAAATTCCAGTAAACTGTTGTAAACCTATTACTAAATTATTATTCCTAATACAGGAAAGTAAATGGTTGCATTTGTATGAGATCTACAGGTACATGGAAATTTTATCCCCCATGCGTGGCTGGCGCAACACTACACAATTCTAGGAGAAATTACATGATGTTCCACAACCTAATACAGTAAATTCTACAATACTAAACTACATATTAGTAGTGTTAGTTAATTATTACGCTTAATACAGGAAATACACCCTGTTGTATTAGGGATGAGAATAACTGTTGGAAATTTCCAACACCTGGGGCGGTGAGTGGAATCCTGCAGCCCTCCCTTCCTGGGGAGGTGAGTGGAATCCTGCAGCCCTCCCGTCCTGGGGCGGTGAGTGGGGTCCTGCAGCCCTCCCGTCCTGGAGTGGTGAGTGGAATCCTGCAGCCCTCCCGTCCTGGGGCGGTGAGTGGGGTCCTGCAGCCCTCCCGTCCTGGAGTGGTGAATGGAATCCTGCAGCCCTCCCCTCCTGGGGCGGTGAGTGGAATCCTGCAGCCCTCCCGTCCTGGGGCGGTGAGTGGAATCCTGCAGCCCTCCCATCCTGGGGCGGTGAGTGGAATCCTGCAGCCCTCCCGTCACGGAGTGGTGAGTGGAATCCTGCAGCCCTCCCGTCCTGGGGAGGTGAGTGGGGTCCTGCAGCCCCTCCCTTCCAGGGGAGGTGAGTGGGTCCTCCCTCGCCGAGGCCGACTCGCAAGGGTCGTCCTCGGGGTCGTTGTCGTCGTCGTCCTGCCCGTCATTGGCCAGCCCCAATGACGGGGCTGACGCCCCAGCCCCAGCCCCTTCTAGACGTCTAAGAGGCAACTTGTAGGAGATTGCTGTATCCTCGGATCCTAGGAGCTTGCTGTAGTGCGTTCAAATCGCTTCTCATCAAAGGTAGAGGCCATCAGTAGTCAGTTGTTACTGTGCTACAAGTACAGATTTTATTCTTTATTTAAAAAATGTTTTACAGATTGTTACAATTGCCTTGTGTCTTCACAAGGGTGCATGGGTATATATTGTGAAAGTTACACAAAAATGTTTTATATTGGTTGATTATAGGTTTACATGGATTATAATATGCATTTGTTTACATAAGTTTACATAGTTTACAATATATGACAATTAGTTACATATTGTTTGACATTAAAAAACTAAAAAACAGATGTGATATATAAACTCCTGAAATGAAAAAAAGGTACAGACATGTAAACTAATATTGGCGGGCGCCTGTGATGTGCTCTATATACTTCATTCGCGACCACCGGATGGTGTCGCTCACGCACAGCCTTCTGAACAGCCTCTGGTATTTTCTTGATGCCAGCCTGTTTATTGGCTTATCATTCTTTGGGTCGTACGAACCGAGCGATCCCACTATGAAGGCATATACTGTGACCTGCCTGTAGGTCCGTCTCATTAACGCTGCTAGCTCAGCGTATTTTTCTTCATTTCCTAGTCTCGCCTCTTCAAAGACGTCTGGGCCATTCTCGAAGGGGTAAGTGACGTCAATCAGCATCACATCCCCGTTCTTTTCCAGAACAATGTCAGGTCTGAGCACGTTGTTTGTTCCCGGGACTTGTTGGTTTGTGGATATTATTTTCCAGTGCCTTCCTTCCGAGGCCTTGAGAATGCGATCGACCAACGCGTTGTGTCGTTGGATCATCGCATTTGATAGTCTCAAGCAATGGTTGATGATGTGGGGGTAGAGTTTCATTCTGGTGGCGACATCTACATCGCTGGTCTCCGTTGATGTTGAACCGGCGGGCCCCGTTTAGAGGGAGTAGATTCAGTCGTGCCCTGTGAATGAATCGCCAGTCTGCAAAGGTGGTGAAAGCCCCATCTCTAATGCAGACGAGGCTAGCTCTTTCCCAACTTGCTCCATTACTTTACCTTGATCTGGCTTGCTCCTCAGGCTGTCGTCTCGTAGTCCTCTGTGATGGTTCCTTATATTCCTTGCGACCATTTTTTTTCTTGGTGGGACATGGTTCTCTCCCCACAACAGACTTCTAACGCATCTCCGTCTGTGGAACACTTGGTTTTCATCCTCCCAGATGAGGTACGGGCTCTTGACCAGAGCGTCTCATGTCCAGAGGGGGTCTGTTCCATGTCGTCCTTTGATAGATACTGACACACGTTTTCTAAAGTTGCGTCCTGGCAAAGTCTTCGTACCGTTACCCTCTTGCAATCCTCTTTGGCAATATTCCTCGTCTCTAGATCCGGCGTGGTGAGTAATTTGAATGCCGAGTGTATGATGAATATGTCAGAGTCTTCTGCGGCGAGGCGGATGCCGCACGAGCCTGCTGCACTCTTTCCAAACAGGTATCCGTTGGTTGCACGCTGTGGTAGGTATAGGGTTTCCTTTATCAATGGACGTAGTCGGTCATCCAGTTCTTGCCAATCACCCTTCCTCAGTTGCCAAGTTCTCATGGCAAACACAGTTGTTGGGAAGACGAAGGACTTTAGGGCATCGATTCTCTGCCAGGGAGCCAATTTGCTTGTCATTATGGCGACGCCTAGTTGTTTAAATTCTTCAATGGCGTTGGCGTTCGGAAGGAGGTGGAAACCTGGTCTGCCGAGGAATTTGGTTTCCTCCCCATCTTGTCTGCTGCATATTTGCGATTCCCCAATCGTAAATATGGAGTTTCGCATTCCTCTTGGTTGTCGCCCAGGCATGTGCATTGAAGAACATTTCCTTGGGTTGAGTTTGAGTTTCAGCTCTTCACAGGCTGCAGAGGTGATGTCAATGAGGCTCTGTAGGCCTTCCACCGTCCTGGATAGCAGGGTTATATCATCTGCATAGGCCAGGCAGGGATGCTTGAGAGCTGGGTCTGCTAGCAGTCCTGCGTTGATGATCGTTCTCAGTATTGGTTCAATGGCGATGTTGAATAATAGCCCACTGAGTGGGCATCCCTGCCTGACCCCACAGTCAGCCGAGATATCAGTCGTTTCACCATTTGCAGTTTGGATTTTTGTCGAATTTCCCCTCGTGATGCCTTGGATCACAGTAACAAAGTCTGCTCCCACGCCCATCCGTGTGAGGGAGGCGTCTATGAGCTGTAAGGGTACGGAACCAAAGGCGTTTGTTAGGTCAAGTGACGCAATGCAAATATCTTTATTGCTGTCACGTGCCTCGTCAAGGTAGTGCTGGATAATATAATTGTGTTCAAGGACCCCGTCTGAGGCCATGAATCCTTTTTGCGCAGGGCAAAGGACTTGGTTTTGCTCAATCCATTTCCTCAGTTGTGCAGCAAGGACTCCTGTATATAACGTGTAAATTGTTCGACACAGGGCAATAGGCCGCCAGTTCGTGATATCTTGTGGGTCACCATCCTTAGGAATGAGGATGGTTCGTGACGTTTTCCACTCTTGGGGAATCCTCTTTTGTTGCAAGCAGATGCTAAAAATCGCTGTGATCACCTTACAATCAGGGTCGGCCTGCTTCCAGTTTCTGTAGGTTATTCTATCTTTCCCTGGGGCGCTGTTCTCTGCCCGCATAAGCCTGACCTCCACTTCCCCTTCTCTGATTGGGTCTAAGTTGATTGCGGTGCGATCTTCCTGTGCTTCAGGGTCTCCTATTGGTGGTTGGGCTGCCAACACCTCCGAAAAGTGCCTCTATTATTTCACAAGGGATATCGCAGCGGCTACTTTCCCCTCGTGTGATCAGCCTTACCGCACGTCTTCCATTTCTTCTATATAGGCGTTGGATCGCCTTGCAGTCGTTGACATCGATGGCTGTGGGTGCTGGTCTACTGTCATCTATTCGGATGTTGCAGTGGGCTTGAACCGCCTCTGTAATATCTTTCAAGAGGCTTGTGAACTCGTCCCAGTCTGGGGAGCGTAGTAATTCCAGCAGCGGAGCATAGAAGGGCTCCAGTACCCATTCTTGTGCTGCCTCATCGGGTTGTTGTTCCGGCTGGTCAGCTTCATCGGGTTCTTGTTCCAGCTGTACTGCATCATCAACGTTGTCATTTATCTGTGACTCATCAAACCTTTCATCATCATTATTATCATCGCCGCTAGCCTCTGGGAAGGCCAGGTCTTCGTCCTCAGACCCTGGGGGATCAGGATGGGTAGGAGAGGGATGTTGGGGGAATGGAACTTGTATCACAATGGGTGATAGTGGGGGTGGTGGTCGGTGAGGCTGTGGATGCTGAAGAGGGGGGTAGGGTTGGTGGGGGTGAAGGGGTGGGGGATGGTACTGGAGAGAATGAAATGGGTGAGGCAGGTTGTCGTGCAGGGATGGGGTTATTGGGTGTGGGGGGGTAAGGTTTCAGGGCTCGTTGGGTGATGGTTATCAGGGCGCTGATTTGCTGGTTCGGGTGATGGGTTGCGGGGTGGCGACCTCCTGTCTTGAGGCTGTTGGATGTCATTCCGTCTCTCCTGGCCTGCTCGCCTTATGTGGTATTTGTTCATGGCTCATCTTCCCTATGACTGAGTTGCATGAAAAGTTACAATTCGGTCTATTACATGGGAATGCCAATTGAACATTGTCTTCCTGTCTTGTTGCTACAATTCTCTGAAGAGGTGCACATGAATGTGTAGATGGTCTTTGTCCCAAAGTTCTGCCGCACCCTGCTCACTTATATATGGTCCTCTCGATCTTGAGACCATGTCCACCGCTCAGATGTCTCATTAGGGATACCCTCTTACATGTCCATGTCTTCCCTGAGTGGACGTGGGGGCAGGCGGTCTCTGTGCATTTGAAGTGTTTTGGGAGGGGGAACCAGATGATGAGGGCTTCCCCCCGCCTCTGCGGCTGCTGGGCTGGGTTCGTCGTTGTTGTTGTTGTTGTTGTTCATGATGTCGTTCTCCCTGGGGGCTAGTGGCACCCCCTGAGGAGGCTCTGGGGTGGTGTCGTTTCCTACTGGGTCCGATGAAGCCTGGGGTCGACTGTCGTCGTCACTGCTGGCGCCAGAGTCTCTTGCTATGCGTCGAAAGACGAATCTCTGGTTTCTCTGCCTGTGAACGTTGATGTCGTCCCAGAAATCAACGTCGTTGTCCACATTGGTTTGTAGTACATCATTGTCGGGTCCAGGGCCGACCAGGCCATTGCCAGGGCTGAGGGCTGGGGCAGTCCTGGAGGTAGTGTCGCTGGAGCCGACCCCCGGACTCACGTCGCTGGTGCCGACCCCCAGTTCCGTGTTGCCAGCAGACGTTGGTCCTGAGCCGGTCCTCAGGTGGAAAGTACTAGATAATCTAGGCTTACTGGTGGGGTCGCTGGAGCCGATCCCAGGGGTTGACCTGCGTAAGTCGCTGGAGCCGACCCCAGATGTGAAACAGTAGAACGGCGTCCTGGATGGAGTCGTCCTTGATGTCAATATGCCAGGGTCGTCCTCGGGGCTGGCATCGTTGTTGACGGTCGTCCCATCAGGGACCAGTTCCACATTGCTGGCCCCCGGTTTGTCCTGCCAAAGGTGGTCCCAACAGAGGTCCCCCTCGAGACCGCCTCGCCAAGGGCGACCTCGGGGCATCCGGTAGTGTCATGGGCCGGCCTCACAGCGTTGACCCCTTCGTCTTCGTCTCCAGAGTCGACCCCACCCGGAGCCAGCCTCCCAAGACTGACCCCAGGGTGGGGGAGTGTGGCCCTCCTCGAGGTCGCCTCGCCAAGGGCGACCCCGATATCCTCATCACTGCCGGTTTCGTCGTGGGTCAGCCTCGCAGCGCTGACCCCCTCGTTCTCATCTCGGGAGTCGACCCCACCCGGAGCCAGTCTCCCAGAACTGACCCCAGGATGGGGGAGTGTGGTCCTTCTCGAGGTCGCCTCCCCAAGGGCGACCTCGTGGCCAGCAGGCACCGTCATCCATGAGGCCGAATCATCCAGGTCGATCACCAGACAGTCATCGTCACTGGAGTCGTCAGCCTCCACCTTCACATCGCTGGTCCTTGGGCTGGGGTCCGGGCAGGCAGTCGTATTCGAGCCTAGGTCCATCCTCAATACCAAGGTCGACTCGCCAGGGCCGACCTCGGGGCCTGCTGTCGTCGCCGGCGCATTATTCAGGCGACCGGGTTTGTTTGTATATTGTAGGTTTTGGCTATGGGCTGCGTCCTGTGCTGCTGCCTGCAGGGTTTGGTCCTCCTCCACCCGTGGTACCAGCAGCACCGAGGGCCGTCGTGGATCCATCAAAAGAGACAGAAGCACGAGGCAGTGGCTGCGACAGAGACAGATATTGATTGTGTTGCCCCATTAACTCCTTAAAAACGGGCGTGCGGTCGACAACTCAATCAATGGGAACACAGGCTATGTTCGTCCTCCAGCACCCGGCTCAAGGCACAAGTGTGGAGGGAGACAGAGTCTATGGTCTCCCCATCAGGCGCCTGGCCCTGGACAGGCCAGCCCCTAAAGGTTGACAGCAAGCACGGGGGCCTTGCTGTTCTCGCCAGCCAGCTAGGTAAAGTGTAAGGAGCTTGCTCCCCCCTTTATCAGTGAGTGGTTCTGGGTGAACCTAGAATCCACCACTGGATGGCTGCACGGTCGGTGATGTTGGGAGCACGCTCGCTGATTGGTCCGGTCCTTTCACTCCCTCTAGCATGGAGGCGAGGGGCGTGCGGACACCGGCACAATCTATGCGAGCAAAAATTGAGTTTTTCTCCAAACTCCTTGAGCCTTGTACAAGGCAGGAGCTCAGAGAAAAACGCAATTTATTGCGTTCCCCACCGAAAGACTGGCCCCGGACAAGCCAGTCGGTGGGGGTGGACAGCAAGCACGGGGGCCTTGCTGTCTCACCGGCGGAAGCGGTGGGCGGCGCGGCGACCCAATCCCTCCCCCTGCAGGCAGTTTTAAGACTACCAGGATAGCTAAAATGTAGAATATACTACTCCTTTAACTCTTTTCGGGTGTACGGACAGTAGTACAGTTACACTTTGATCTTAGCCAAAAGGCCGAGAAGCGATGACAAATCAATATACTTAATGATATTGGAAACAAAGCACAAATACTTATATTAAACACAAGTAATAGGTATCTTCAGAAATGTTAAAAGACAATAATGAGGTGAAATGACACCTATAAGCACTGATAACATGAGTAAACTATACAAGAATAGATCGTTATGCAATTATTGAACTAACCAGATAATTAGTTATGTATCTGAACAATAAACTGACTCCAAATGACTTATCTAAAAACTCCAGGTCCCCTTTAGTCAGCACTACCCACGCTACTGACTATCCCGACGCAGACAAAGAGTGGCATCTACAAGTTACCAAAATATGACACACATGGATACCCTCAGATACTCTGATAGCTGGGAGTAATACTAAGAAACATAATTGTATTTCTTATTGATTATAATTAACACTAATAAGATGTAGATTAAAAAAATGTTCATACAACAACAAAGAATAATTACAAGGTTGATTAATGACGCTAAGTTGGTTACAATGCACGCATCTTAGCTGGTGAAAAAATATCCTAATATGGGCATCCCTCTCCCCCCCAGGAGACGCCAGCTGACTCCACTCATATGAATAAATTCATTTAACATAAAAGAAAATATATCATACTGCCACACGACAGCATGATACAGTTAACGAAACAAAATACTTAAGTAAACAACATAGTATGTAATGTCAGCCTCCAAATAACTGAGGAGTGAAATAAGTAATATTAATGCTTATCATAATGAGTGGCAGAATCCAGTATTATTGAATCGTAACATCCCTTTCCCTTGTGGGGAATTTCCCAGCAGGTAAATTTATTTATTTAACTGATTATATTAAAATGGACTGAATTAAAGATTTTTTTTTTAATACATTAGGCATATCTACATTTGTGCAGCTACCCTAGACTATATGAAGGGGAGTACAGTGTGTCAAAAAGCTAGCTACATGATGCTAAAAAATCTCCATCACACAGGATGATTAGTCATACAGAGGCATGTGATAAGTAGTCTGCACTAGCAAACTCTGGGTTCGTTATGAGGATATCATGAGCACAAGAGTGAATAAGGTAGCAGTGGTAATAAAAGTCCCCATCTCGCAGGATGGTTAGTCACACAGAGCCGTATGTTTAGTAGCCTGCACTGGCAAATTTTGGGTACACTGTGAGGATATCTTCAAGAACACGAGAGTGAATAAAGTAATTGCAAAGTTCCAGGTATCTCATGCCAACTGGTCTGAAAGGTCTAATAACAGGGCATTCGGTGACGTAGTGTGGGAGATCATGCCGCAGTTCCTGCTCACAGTGTTTGCACCTGGAGTGCTCGGATTGGGAGAACCGTCACCTGTAGCCACCTGCCACAAGTAACGGTAACCCAACCTGATCCTGGCAACCACTGTGTCACACAGTCTGGTGGACGTTTTGTGCTGCCCATAGATATAGGTTTAAGATCTGAACAAATCATAACGTTTTATACTAATGCTTTCAGGTCGTTGGGAGTCAGTAATTTCTTTTCTATCAGACCTCAGTATTTGGACCAATATAGTTTCGACAGTAGAGATGGGGATACCTAGATCTAATTCAACTTCATTTTTGTTGCACGCTAATTTGGTTGCAATGTCTCTCTCATAATGGTGGGTTATATTTATGTATGAAGGTATCCATACAAAGGAGATTCGAGACCCTATACTCTGTGCAGCAATTAGGTCATTTATAATTGGTAGTATGAGGTTCATGCTGTCAATCTTCCAGGAGAAGTTTTCGATTGCTTGAAGAGCAGACTTTGAATCACAAAATATTATTCCTCGTCCAGTGTTTTTTAATGTACTGGTAGCTAGATGTAGTGCTGCTAGTTCTGCTTGTGTGGAGATCAGCCAGTTGTTTAACCTGACACTGACAGTCTTTGTGCAAATATTTCTATAAACTTACATGCTGCTGCAGTCCGTCCAGTAGAAGATTGAACTGAGCCGTCTGTCCAGTAGAAGATTGAACTGAGCCGTCGGTCTAGACACAGTGTTCGTGAGATCTTAAATTCTCGATGGAAGAGGCAATTGTTTCGAGTGTGACAGCTTTGAGAAGAGCAAGATTCTCAGTATCTTTCTTGGTGACGGGTGTGTATGATACTTGAATAGTGGGGTACAGATAAAGAGGAATATCAGAGACTAGTAGATTGCATTTAAAAGGAATGTTCAGTTTAATGAGATTGTAGGCATTTTTTCTCAGCCATTTATCATAAAAGGAGTGAGTTGGTATGTCGGCACCAGTCAATAGTGTTTTAGCAGCACTAAATCATTTCTCTCTGAGCAATGCAGGATATGTAGGGTCTCTCATGACTTTAAGGCAAAAGGTAGTATTGACTTGCATGATTCTCTCTAGTATGGTTGGAAGCTACAGTTCTTCCCTCATGTTGATGATTCTTGTGCATCTTGGGGCAACAAGATGGCTTCATTCTGTACTACTTCAAGTTTGTCCAACACAGAGGAGGGGAAATTAATTTAATTAATTAAGTGCAGATCATTATAATCAACGAGAGATCTAACAAACATCATATAGAATAGTCTAGCAAATTTAATATTGATACCAATATTCTTACCGGTAAGTGTTTTCAGTGGTTTTAGTCTTTCTTTTAACCTTCGGTGTAGATCGTTTAAATGTCACTGTTAGTACCAACTCCAAGGTATTTGTGCTGCCTACACGTTTCAGTGTTCTGGTTGTTGACCTTGAAAGTTATAGGGGACACGAGTTTTCTCTTGGGGATGGAGAACTCTGGATTTAATTATAGAGATAACAAGACCACATTCAATGCTTTTAGCAGCGAGTGAATCAAGTAGGGCTTGCAGTCTAGTTTGGGTGTTTGCAACAATGCATATATCATCAGCATAACAGATGACGGCTTGGTCAGGTAGTGTGGAAATATCAGTTGTTAATTAAAGAAAGTAGACTGTATTATTTATTCTTAACTTCTGCTGGGTGTTACACTGTACACATATCTTGTGGGGGTCATTCAATAGTAATTATAATCATTAATTATAGTTAATAAGGAAATATTATAGGGTTTACTAACTACTGAAATCAGTGTATTGATTGAATAGCCTTAGCTGAATAGAAGGTTTTAACATAAATCATCAGGAGAACGTCTGGAGGGTCAGTTAAGGTGAGCGTCTCATAGCTGGGGCGTTTGGCTCAGGTGTTGCCGCAGCTGATCACCTCTGGCTCCCAGTTGATCACCTCTGGCTCCCAGTTGATCACCTCTGGCTCCCAGTTGATCACCTCTGGCTACCAGTTGATCACCTCTGGCTCCCAGTTGATCACCTCTGGCTCCCAGTTGATGGCGTGGGTATTGTTACGCCACACACCAGAGGTCATCATCATCAACCTCACCTCCTAACTGAGATACGAAACGGGTGCCTTTCACTGATGCCACACCACCGCCAACAGATGGCATTGTCAGCGTCTCGCCTAATACCTGGGAGTTGGAGTGCAGGTCTATAGATCACACCGAAATCGCCACTCCACACTCTAGCAACGGTGGCGATACTGTAACACCGTGTTTCTTCCCTACTATGGGGTTTTCTCATTTACCAATTGATATCTTTGTGATTTAAGTCCACCCATGGCTAGTAGTTTAGCTGTCAGTGTGGTGTTGTTGCGGCTCTCTGCAGTTCATCTATGCGTGCTTTGTTGTTGTCATATCCCTGTATGGGTATTCTGTTCTTTTCTTAAGAGTTGTAAATTGCTAGGATCACTCATTATTCCATCGACGGTGAGAGTTCCAGTGTTGGACCCTGTGCATCCATTTCTATTTCAATCTTCTAGATGATATCAGACATTGACAAGGATACAAACTACAGTACTATATCATCATTTGCAGATGACGCTAGGATTTTCGTGCTTGTAGACAATATATTGGACATAGCAAACCTCCAATCAGATGTAAATCGGGGCTTTCAATGGGACACAGATAACATGATGTTAAATGAAAATAAGTTCCAGTTCCTGCGCTATGGAAAAAAACGATAATGTAAAAACGGAAACCATATTTAAAACGGAATCAAATCTTTCAAGCTCTAGTGTCTTGAAATTTTTCAGTGATGATACTTTTTATGACACTAGTGTTCTCTAGGGTGGAATATTGTTGCATACTAAGAGTCCCATTTAGAGCTGGAGAAATTGCTGACCTACCTTGTGGTTACCTTGCAGTGGTTTCTGCACTTAGCTTCCCCGCGGCCCGGTCCTCACCCAGGTCTCCTGGTTGCTGGTCTGATCAACCAGACTATTGGACGTGGCTGCTTGCAGCCTAACACATGATTCACAGCCTGGTTGATCAGTTATTCTTTGAAGGTGTTTATCAAGTTGAACACTTAAACAGTGTGAGGGGTTGGCCAGCTATGCCCCTTATGTGTGGTGGAAGCCTGTTGAACAGTCTCGGACCTCTGATATTGAAAGACTTCTCTCTCAGAATACCTATTGCACCACTGCTTTTCAACGGGAGTATTTTGCATATTCTGCCATGCCTTCTGGTCTCATGTGGTATTATTTCTGTGTGCAGATTTGGAACCAGCCCCTCGTACTGTTTCCACATGCAAATTATTATGTACCTAGAGAGCGTGCAAAGATCTTTTACCACTAGAATCTACTCTACAAAACATCTTAATTATCGGGATCGATTTAAAGTTCTAAATCTGTATTCTCTAGAGCGCAGGCGAGAGAGAGAGAGACATAATAATCTATACAATATTCTACACGTGGAAGATATTAGAGACTGGTTACAAATTTGAGCACAGAGATTACATCACATGAAAGCAATAGCACCGGCAGGATATGCAAAATAGCCCCATTGAAAAGCAGAGATGCAATTGGTACTCTCAAAGAGAACTCCATCAACATCAAAGGTCCAAGACTATCCAACACTCCTGCAACACATAAGGAGCATATCTTGCTGATCCCTCAACAGTATTGAAGAGAGAACTCTACAAACACTTCAAAGGAATACCTGATCATCCAGTTTGTGATTCAAATGTCGGGCTGTGAGGAGCCACGTCCAACAACCTGGTTGACCAGACGACCAACCGGGAGGCCTGGTCGAAGACCGGCCACAGGGCCTTTGATCCCCGCAAGCAACACAAGGTAGACAAAGTAGGTGTTCTTTCATCAGCAAGGCTGGTTGGTTGGTTGGTTAAGATTCGCTACCTGGAACAAAAAGTTCTAAGTAGCACGGGCTAACCATAGCCCGTAGTGGACTTCTTTTTTTTATCAGCAAGGCAATGCCTCTAGCCTTCCTAATTTTTCTGTCCTGTGTCCAAATTGAGTAGCCCTTAGGGAATATGACCACATTTATAATATCTTTGAGTTTCTCCTCCGTGAGTGCATCCATGTTTTGCGTTTGCAACTGTGTTATATCGTTTATGTATTATGTTAGTGTATACAATTTTCAGGAACATGTTCCTCTCCCCTTATTTTTATTCCCCTTTTTCTAGTGATATTGATGATTTGCCATTTTGTACCATTTCACCGGCTTGTCTACCCCTATCCCCTGTAGAAAAGAGAATTGATTTCCACATTGTTCCTGCTCTAATGTAGTCGTTTTGCCTCTATGTGGTAGTTTCAGCATCTCTCTGTGGTCCTTTGAAAGATTTCAGCTTAATGACAATAATTTTCCTTCATCATTATTTTGTAATTTCCTAATATTCCTTAGTACTGTAGTACCATCTGTTTAGCTCCATTTAGAGTGTTCCTCAAGGGTTGCTCTTTCCCTTTTTCATACCTGCCAATTCTCTTGTAGTCTCGGACATTATCTTTGATTGTAAGACCTTCCACTAGCCCAACAATTTTATCTACTATTGCGTGTTGACTGTGAGGAAAGAGTCCAAGAATGCAGTCCCAGCATGGGTCAGTCTTTAAGAGTAAATGGTGATGTCATCCCCAGTTACACAAAAGCCAAGCCCAGTGGGGAAGACTTGTTGACGGGAAAGGAGAATAATTTGTAGTCATGCATTTTTATTATATAAGATTCCTAAATACTACATTGATATTAATTTGTGAGAGTATTCTCAACAATTTTGAGCAGATAGTATTTAAATAAAAACCTATAAATACAAATTGTTTTACTCTTATCATGATGGATGAGTAAAACTGTACACATATACTCTTCATAAAATTTATTATTTTTAAATTTAACTAATAATTTTTTTAGTTTGCCATTCTAAGAATGGCAAACAAATGTTTTGTTAAGTTTCCATTGAGAAGGAGAAAATTAGGCTACATTCTTTAATTTTAATGAAAGTATATTAAGACATTGTTTTAGGAAGAAATATAACACATTATAAACATATTGCAACCATGCGACATTAATTATAATGTCATGATAATTATAAATTAAGAGGGTATTAAAGGCATATCATTATTTCAGACATTTTTAAAATTAGATTTTATTTTTTTTTTAATTTTGCCCTGAGGGGCGAGTTTATTGGGCAGCGCCACTCATCTTGTGAGTGGACATATCGCCATAGCAGCATGCACAACGCTCCACAAAAGGAAGAAAACCCGCTGGGTTGTTCATCCTGTCACTTGTACCCTGACACAGCTGGGACTTGCTTAACTGTCTCAAGTGAACAGCTCCTCAAACAAGAAGATTAACATCTGTCAACCATTAAAAGCTTACGTTATCTTGCGGGTGCAAAATTGGGAAATCTTTTAAGAACAGTATCAATATTTGACAAATAGTGTTTTCCTAATGCAAACAATGTGGGGTTTATTATTCTACACATCTAATGTCTCTCAGGTGTTCACATTCACATAGATAGTGGTCTAGGCGGTGTCCGTCACTCTCATTACAGATTCTGCAGCTTCGCTGATCAGCAGTTGTTTCCATTTCGTATCTCCATGGATATTTGTATCCGAGGGATTCTCGCTATTACTGATTCTCTCCCTCGTCGTCCTCCTCTTCGTCCATAATGATTGGGATTGTCAGCTGCAACCATGTTGTACCATCGTACAGATTCACTGGTTTGTGCTTCTATCCTCCTTTCCTCAGTTACCTTGTCACGGTGATGTTGCCTGACAATACCTCTAATTTGTAGTAGAGTCTTGGATATGAAGTATTCAGTATGGTCTCCTTCAGCGCCTTCAGCACCTATTTTCAGAACTACGGGCTCAGCATAGCCCGTGCTACTTGGAACTTTTTGTTCCAGGTAGCGAATCTTTAACAACAACAACAAGCCTTCAGCAGCCAGCACATCTGCTCGTTCATTCCCACATATTCCAACATGAGAGGGGATCCATAGAAACTTGACTCCTCCTCCCTGATTGGTAAGTACTCTCACAGCTCTCTTAATTTCAGTGACTATTGCAAGATTTTTTGCCCAATTTTTACTTAGGCTTTGAAGTGCTTCTTTTGAATCCGTGCAAATCACTGCACCATTAGTGTTCCGTTCAAGAAACCTTAACGCCATAACAATGGCAGTTAGCTCTGCTTGCGTTGAACAGGCATAGTTCTCAATACGTGCTTTTTCTTCATTTCTGCGTTGGAAAGCATTATCCTTAATTACAGTGTATGCTGCACCAGCCCTGCCATTGACAGGATTAGATGACCCGTCAGTGTAGATTTGATCTACTTCATCTCCGGCTTCTTTATAAATTTCCTCAAGATACTTGTGCCTCATTTCTTGTGGTATCATGTTGAATTTTTTCATTGCCATTTCATTGATGATAATCTTGCATGAGTCATCCTCCCAGGGAGGTAACCTCTTTTCAGGCAGGAGCTCACGGACTTGCTCAAGCAGGTGAAGCTCTTCGAGGTAGTAGGCTGATCTGTGATGTCATTTTTTGCTTCTCCTGTTTCCCCCTGAAAGTAGCACAGAACTCAGTTTTTTCTTAGCAATATCATTGTATTGGGGATCTCTGGCTATCCTAATTGCAAGCTTAGCATTCAGCTCCTTAATTCTGCTTTTAACACTGGGGAGGGACAACTCCTCTCATTGATTGGACGTTTTGGCAATTCTTGGAACTCCAAGAATGATTGTCATGGCTTCATTCTGAATGCTTTCGAGCCTTTTCATATTGCTTTTGGAGTAGGTGCATAAAACTGGTGCTGCATTGTCTATGTCAGAGCGCACATAGGCTGTGTACATCATTTTAAGCACGGCAATAGAGGCTCCATGCCCATTCCAGGTCATAGCTTTCAGTGCCCTGAGTCGACTTTTGCATGTTCCTATGAGTTGATTGAGCTCCTCTTTCTTTCCCTTGTTAGAGCCGACAGTGACGCCAAGGTACCGAAAGTGGTCAACCCATTTAAGTGTTACACCATTAATTTGTAGTTCTTCATTTTCTCCCCGCTTGTGACGAGAGTATGATTTTGTCTTGTTTGTGGAGAGTGAAGAGCAGCTCAATACATTTCATTCCGAGGTGTTCAATAGACTGTTTAATTTTTCCCAAGGTGGGAGCTTGTATTAGGACATCATCTGCATATCCCACTTGTTGTGTTCCTTCCGGAAAAACAATATTTGCAATGATATTCATAAGTACATTGAATAGTGTGGGGCTTAAGACTCCACCTCAGGGGGTCCCGAGTTTGCTTTGCTTTGATGTCCAATAGAGCATGGAGAGGATGTGGGAGGAAGAAGGATGGGGCGATGAAATTCTTGGAAGAGGATCTGGATGTGGAGAGAGGAGGCTTGAAAGTTCGGTGGCCTATCCACCGTGGATTGGAGATGTTTTTTCAGTCAAAGCCTGTAGCTTTCGTCGTTGAGTTCTTAAGCGGCGGGAGGCTAGTGATGAGAAGGTGTGATGTCGTCCTGGTACACTTGCGATGTTCTTGTCTGGCTTGGAGGAGGCGCCTTTCCTATGGTGATGGTGAATTTGGGTGTTCTAAGAGAAGTTTCTGTAGAATAGTCCTACCTCCAGCTTGGGTATTGGAGTTCCTTCTGGGTCATCTTCGTAGTTAGAGAAGTTGATTTGTTCGGTAAATATTGGGTCGAGGTACTCTTTCTTCAGGAGGGCGATGTCCACAAACCATTCTAGTGTGTTGGCGTGCACAATTCTGCGGCCGGGGAACTTGCTGTGGCTCATCCCGTCGAGAATCCTGTTGCACTCTATAGCCAGAAGTTTTCTAGTAGTGGGGTTTCCTTGGAAGTTGACAAACGAAGGTGGGAGGAAGAGGCCATGACAATTAGGTAAGCCCCCTTCATATTCCTCAGGTGGTTGAACGTATGTATGTTCCTGTTCGTTGATGTTGATTGGTTCTATTGTAGTTACTAGTGTGCCCGTTTTCTGTTTTCCCGTTTTCTGTCTCTTTCCTGACAGACCTGAATATTTCTTTCTTGTGCCAGTGGAGGAAGTTGAGGTTTCCATTTGTTGTTGATCTGCCTGGTCTGGGGTGGCGGTGAACTGGGTGGAAGTTGATGTCTGGGTCGCTGAAGATACTAGCACCGGTGTCGGGTCGGCCTCCTGGGAAGGCGGTACTGACATTGCTTCGGTTGTTGGTGATGTTGGAATCGGTTCTGTTTGAGTTGAAGCAGTGGTTTGATGTTGGAATAGGTCCGTTGGTATCGACATCGTAGGTAGGTTGTTCTGAGCGAGCAGCCAGTTCAGTACTCTCACGTATTTGGCGACGTCTGTTCCTGCCTCCCTCTCAGCTACACTGATCAGGCATGGGATGAGAGTGGTGCTGGCCGAGGTCGCTGATTCGTTGATTGTCGAGTTGGTTGGCTGGGCTGCAGTTGCCTGTGTCCTGGGTCCCCCAGTGGGGGGTGATCTGGCCTGGTGTGGACGTCTGTGTAGCAGATGCAGAAGTGTTGGGAAGCACTGGGAACTACGTAGCTTGGATATTGAAGCTCGCCGGCTGATTGGTTGTTGGATTGGCAGTTACTGTTTTCTTGATTTCATCCAGTCGTACTTGGCAGTCCATGGAGAGGGCGATGTGAGCCCCTCCACAATTGAGAGACAATTTGCTGGTTGACCGGCAGGTTTTGAAGTGATGATCCTGGGTACAAATGCTGCATTTAACCTCTGCTTGTGGGCAGTTCTTGGTATCGTGGTCGTACTTGTAACACTTAAAGCATTGGTGTATGTTGAAGTCTAAATGACCAGGTGGAGTGGAGAGCGAACACTGTACACAAAGACCCTGCACTCCTTAATGGTCTACATTTAGTTGTTCTACAAGAGATGCACTGTGATTTGCAAAAATGTTTACTTACACTTATAAGTTGTTGCACACATAGAGGGCATAATTTCATCTTGAAGTATGAAACACATTATTTTTATCTTACAGGAATGTAAGAACTCTTGTATATATAAATAAATAAAATAAAAATAATAAAATCAATAAAATTGTAATAATACAATATTCAGAACTCAAGAATTATTATATATAAGGTATATTATTTCCACTTGGCTTATGATCAACACTTTAAACATAATATATTTATGGAGATATTGTAATAATATGGTATCTTATCTACTCAGCACAATAGCCAATATCTAAGTACTAAAACAACACTTTATGATCTTAGATCTCAGACCACAACTAGGTGTCATCACCCTCCTCCACCTACTCAAGCCACACACCTTCATGCACCATCTCACAGACGTCACCACCCTCCTACACCTACTGAAGCCACACACCTTCATGCACCACCTCACAGACGTCACCACTCTCCTACACCTACTCAAGCCACACACCTTCATGCACCATCTCACAGACGTCACCACCCTCCTACACCTACTCAAGCCACACACCACCTCACAGACGTCACCACCCTCCTACACCTACTCAAGCCACACACCACCTCACAGACGTCACCACCCTCCTACACCTACTCAAGCCACACACCACCTCACAGACGTCACCACCCTCCTACACCTACTCAAGCCACACACCACCTCACAGACGTCACCACCCTCCTACACCTACTCAAGCCACACACCACCTCACAGACGTCACCACCCTCCTACACCTACTCAAGCCACACACCACCTCACAGACGTCACCACCCTCCTACACCTACTCAAGCCACACACCACCTCACAGACGTCACCACCCTCCTACACCTACTCAAGCCACACACCACCTCACAGACGTCACCACCCTCCTACACCTACTCAAGCCACACACCACCTCACAGACGTCACCACCCTCCTACACCTACTCAAGCCACACACCACCTCACAGACGTCACCACCCTCCTACACCTACTCAAGCCACACACCACCTCACAGACGTCACCACCCTCCTACACCTACTCAAGCCACACACCACCTCACAGACGTCACCACCCTCCTACACCTTCAATACTGGCATACACTATCAGCATTGTATGGATATGCATAAAATATAATATAGTACTTAATCCCTGAAAAACATATGTTATGAGGTAACTGACTCGTGGGATTTATTTATTTTAATACAATTATTAATTTAATGAATTCTAATTTATAATTTATATTTAATTTATATACTAATTTATTTCTTACAATAATTTATGTATTTCGATAACGGACTGTATGATGTTAAAGTGGATTGTATGATTTAATTTCCCACAAGTAGCTTCTACACAAGTTGGGGTTTATTAATTATATTTTTTATCAATTGAAATTATATATTTGTAGATATTCACTACAATGATACTAGGTGTTAAGACTACAAATGATTAGTAAATTAAATTAAATACAGCGTATCTGTGTGGTTGTTTATGGCCTGGTCAAGCAGATATGAACACGGATGATCACAGAATAATGCTCCTTGTAGGTGATGCTATTGTAATCCTACATGGCATGTTGTACCAGGTAGTTATTGTTAATTCTTCTTCCCCTTTAATTTCTAATGTCAAATAGAGCACACAGTAATAATCGTAGCCAATATATGACGCCTATATCAGGGGAAATTATTATGATATATTAATTTACATTTAACCATTTGGGTGGCTCGCTCCGTGTTCTAACCAGTATACCTTAATCTACCAACTTAACTGACCAGAAATTACTACATTTAACGGGTTATCGGGTACTGAACACTTCCCTTATTATTGACGAAGATAGTGCTGATGATGGGACGTTTGTTTGTCCAATAACCTTGCATCTAGAGGGAAATAATTGCGGAGATTCAAGCGGGCTCCAAGCGAGACTGTTAAAATAAATGGCTACTGCTCCCACTCACACATCTGGCATCTTCTCCTGATGCGTTTTATCAAGACGTGTAAAGAGGTTTTATATTTAATTTGTTTTAATACTGATAAATAAGTTCATTCAAGACAGACGTTTTATTGATGTTTACAGTCCAGAGACTGATGTTTTAAGAATAATTCCCAATATTATTTGGGAATTATTTAATGGTTAATTTAATGGCGACATAAGTGATATCCCGTTTTCTTCGGGTAAAAGGCCACAACAATCTCGTTTTCTTTGAATGACTGACAAAGCTATTTTGTTTTATTTGTTAGTACAAAATTAGCAGTATTATTATTTACATATTGTATTAAAGGTTAGTAAAAGGTGTCGGTTTGTCCGACATGGAAATTGTTTTCATATAAGACAAACTGAGGTGGGATGCATATATAATTATACATACATCATCATAGTAAGAATCAGATACTTTCTGCTTTGTAACACCATGATGCAATTGTCGTCAGTGTGTGGCCACACACAAATCTGTGTGTGGCCAGATTTACTACCGCACGGACCGTGGCACTTGCACAGAGTCGGTTAGATCAGGTGGCTGAAAGGCAAGAGTAGAGAAGTTAAAAAAACAAGAAAAAGACAGCGGTTGGTACACATAGGTTAGTACAAAATGGTTGACGGTGGTGGTAATGAGTGGTGAGATGAGTAGTGGAGAATGGGGAAAATGGATGAGGAGTGGGTTGGGCTGAGGAGGGATATGAAGGAATGTGGAGGAGAAGTGGAAGGTGGTGGGTGGGAAGGCGAAGGTGGCTGGTGGGGCCGGCGGCCTCAGTGATGGCGCTTTTCTTTTAGGTGTTTGTGATTCTTCTTCTTTCTTTACGTCTGTTATTAGTAGACTAATGAGACCAACAGCCGACGGCCACACGGGCCTCGAATCGGCGATGGGGGGTAAAATTTTCTGCTGGAAGTAAGGAGCGGCTACGAGACACGTCCGTTCTCGACTACTGCTGGCTGCAAACCAATTATGTGATCTGTGATATGTTTTCGTGATCGTTTTGGGCGTATGATTCTGTTTCTATTTACAGTTCTTGATGAATATAGAATTCCAGGAGTCTGGGCCTGGTGCAGAGTGCATGGGCATGGTGTCTATGGCTACTTCAAAGTCGAGTAAGGTTAGGGTGACATCAGGTTTATGGTTTGATGGGGTGTCACATTCATAAACAATTCTTTTGGATCATTGATCTTCAATGTGTTCAGGTGTTCACTGAAAACAGAATCATACTGTAACCTCAATATTTCACTCATTTCTTTGCTCTCATCTGTGAAGGTTCCATCATCCTTTTGCAAGGGCCCAATGATGGATGTAGTTTTTGTTTTAGATTTTGCATAGGAGAAAATGTATTTTTCAATTCTCCCTCTATTTCGCTTATGAACTTTTGCTCTCATTATACCAATACTGCTGGAACTATTAATTGATAGCACTGTCTAGGGGGAAGTCACTAACTTAACTATCCTACATAGTAAATTAATCTATCATTACTAACTCTTTCAGTGGTACCGGAGTTTTGTGAATAGGGCGAGTGCCTTAGTTAAAATCTTAATTATGGGTGATCATAAGGGGTCTTGTCTCTGTTCTGTTTCAACTTCTTTGGCATCTAAAGATGGATAATCTACATGAGCTGCAGCTCCTTGCCTTGAAAAAGCATCTGCAACTACATTCGGTTTTCCTTGGATGTAACCAACTGTACAGTTGAACTCTTGAGTGGTGAGCAAGTATCCAGCACACTATCCACCTGGATTCTTATTCTTAGATAAAGAAATCAATGGTCGGTGGTCTGTAAGAACATGAATGGGGTAGTTATTAGTTGTTTCTAAAATGCTTAAGTCCCCACAGTTGCTAAAACTTCACGTTCTATAGCACTCTAATAATTTTCATTGTTAATTAGCATAAGCTACTGCGTGAAAATTACAATTGAGAGTACTAAAAGCTGTCCAATTTATCTTATACTTTTGTAGTAGATAATTAAGGACTGGGAGTGTGAAACGATCAGGTATAGTTACAATATTTAACTTCCAGTAACCAATGACGGGTCTCTATTTACCATCAAATCCACGGAGAGTTGGTAGACTCAATCACATCATCTTGTAACCTTCCATCTATGAGTAGCAGCGTAAAGTGTGGCGAATGGTAAGGTGGTATATAAATTGGTCTAGTTCCCGGCTCAAGGGATATTATATGAGTAATAAGAGGTGTCAGACCTAGTTTTTCTTCTGGTAAAGCTACAACTGTTCTGTTCTTGTTCAAAATCTCTGAAAGTGGAAATGCAGAATAAGGGAAATCATTGGGATTGAGGTGTTGTGCTTGCACCTCGAGCTGACATCCACTTTCTCCATGGTCTGTGGAGAAAGACGATCCACTAATCGCACCGGTAATGCCTGACCGAAGATGGATAACGCCTCTACTGCTGTTTGTAACCTACAGTATAATGGCACCATCCAGAACTGCAAGCCAGGAAGGCTGTCTTGGTAACTATCTTTTACCCAGGGTCCGGATTAAGACCTTTAGAGACCCTAAGCACTGAAAAGATTATGGTACCCCCCATGTACTATACATGTAATCTATATAAATAACAATGTAAATGTTCGTTTGTTCAAAATTGCTAATCTCCGAAAGTTCTTCACCGATTGCTTTGAAATTTTCACACAACGTTCCATTCGCATCCGAGCGGGGTTTTATATACATATTATATAAATGTCACGTCTGTGACGGGAAAAAAACATGCTCTTTTGAAAAAATGTATTTTTAATGAGACGGAGATCTTCGAAGCCTCATTACCGATTGCTGTGAAATGTTGACACAACGTTGCATTCGAATAGGCCCATGTTTTTATATACCTACTATATACCACCAAGCAGGAGGAAGAGTGATAATTATTAAATATTTATATTATTATTATAATAATTGTTATAATAATAATTGTTGTGTTTAATAATTATCACTCTTCCTTCTGCTTGGTCTTGAAGGAAGACGTGTGGGGGAAAACCTGACTCCAATAACTAGTAATTAAATATATATACTTCGATAGCTATGAAGGACCACCACTTTTTGAGAAAAAGTGGAAAACAAAATAAGGCAATGGAAAAACTGATCCCAAGAACTAGTGTCCTATGGATCTTAGTGAAACTTTTTTTTTTATATAAATGGAGTCACGTTAACTTACACAAAATTGGGAGGTTACATGCTAAAAGATTAATACATCCCTAGCATTATTCTGGTGCTGGTTCTTCACCAGAGTAAATAAAATATGAAAGTAAATAAGGTTGATTATATAGTATTAATTGGAGGTAAATGCTCCTCAATATATTACTGAAATGTTGAACAGCATCAGTAAATCAATGTGTTAGTGTAATGGATCTCTTTGAGAGATCACTACTGTAACTACAGTTATTGCTACAGATAAAAAAGGGACAGCTTAGCTGTAAATCTAGAGAGGTGTAATCAGTTGCTACGCTCCACCGACGACGTGTTGCATAGGGCAAATTGTTGCAGGGAACGGTGGGAAGCCTAGCACCTCGGTTGGCGTCGCCTTGGTACTGAAAGGCAATTACATTGTAGAAATCTTCTACATAATAAGTAACTACAAATACATCCTAAATTATGAGGATAATAGTAGAAATTATCAGGTAATATCTGAGCAATTTATATTCAAGCACTGTAAATTCTCTTTGGAGAAAATAATGATATTAATCATCTATTTAGATGGTAAATTTACTTAAGACACGTACGGGATTGTATTATTTGTTCTACGGCCTAACGACAACTAGCCTAAATGTTAATTGTGGCCACATGATAACTAAAAGGTGAACCTAGCTGCCGAGCCGCGTGTCCGTTGATGTAGAGACTTAAACAATTCTTCGTCCTCCAGCTGCTGCTTGAAAGACGTTGACTTTGGAATTGCTCATATGCTAGTCTGGGACACGGCTATTGTGCCAGATAACGTGGCACCGCTCTACTGGTCGTGGGAGCGAAATGAGTAGGTTCAAAACGTAGCTCTGCTACACGCTGAGAATGGCGTCTGCGTCGTGTTCTCTCGTTTCAGTGACGCTCTCCCGTCTTCCCCCCTCTTCCTTATTGCGCATGCGCGGCTCTCGATAGACATCTCGAGCATAAATGTATATGTATATATCGCAATTGACTAAGGAAGGAAAAGGTAATGATGAGTATTAATATCACATTAAATTCTTCTGTGATAAAATAGAATTTCTCGTAACATAAATTGGTTTATTAAAGTTGTGCACTAATCAAGGAAATTAAAGTAAAATCATTTACATCAAAGTAATTTCCTCTAGAATGTTTGATATCAACTAAATACGGGAGTTCCAGTGAGTAGTAGTATACTACGAAATTAATCTTATTAGTAAGTAACTATTTTTAGTAAAGGAAATGATAAACTGGACTCTTGTTATAAATCCAACTAAATGTGGAGAGAATTCATGTTACTGCCTGTCGTTCCTCACGTCGTCACTCTGACTAGGAAGAATCTGGCAATATGTTTTAAATAAATCATGATAATGATTAAATCTACAAGTTAGTAATTTTAGTAACTACTTGTGGTTAATACAAAGATGTATAAAACTGTTGGTTATTTCCAACAAGACGGCCTCGGGTGAAAGAGGGTTGTGATGATCTCTGTCTGGAACCCGTAGGTGCGGGACTGGGACGTCCACCTCCCGGGGGTCGTGCGGCCCAGGCTCTGCTTTCGGAGGCTGGGGTTGTTTTTGCCCTTGATGAGGGGGTTCTTCTCCGGCCCCGACCACGGCGGTCTCTGCAGTTGGAGGTCCCTGTGCCTTTTTTCACCAACTTCGAGGTCAACCCCGGAACTCAGTTCCTGTGATAGCGTTAGAACCAATCTTATTGGCATATGGCTTTCCATTTGAGACTTTCAGCGCTGTGGAGAGGGGGGGGGGGGGGACCTGCTGCCTGGGTAACAGCTTCTCCCCCGAATCAACCTACTCTGGCTTTGCACCCTGGTAAGGATACTCCAGACCATGCCAACACCAGAGCACAACTCCATAGTTTTCCGAGACTGATGAATGCCTACTACTATATACATGCCTCACCTGTGACAGGAAAAAACATGCGTTTTTTTCGAAAAAAAAACAGCACCATCCTTTGGACGTAAGATCAACACACGCTGTAATCTCCATAAGTTTTTCACCGATTGCTTTGAAATGTTGACACAACATTCCATTCAAATATGCGCATGTTTTTATATACCTACTATACAGCTGTCACACCTGTGACAGGTAAAAACATGTTTTTTTTTTTTACAAACAGTGCCATCTGTTGCATGTAAGAGCAACACTCTCGCTATACTAAATATATAACAATTCCATTTCAATGTTTCCGATTGCAATTTAATTTTCATAGATTTTGATTTTTTTCATTTTGATTAAATTATTTTGTGACATTGTGTTGGAATTGAGCTGTGTTCTTTACCATACCGTTCATTTCGAGAGTATTGCTTATTTTTTTTATTTTTTCATTCTTTTAACTGTTCTTATTTTTCTGTGATGGGAACATCAGATAATTTGAGGATGCATCAGACGACGGAGTGGGGAATGGTGGGAAGGACGAGGGGACAGGGGAGGGGTTAATGATGGGGAGGATCAGGAGACGGGGGAGTTGGGGATGGTGGGGCCAAAGGGAACGGGGCAATGGAGAATGGTGGGGAAGACAAGGGGACAGGGGAGTGGGAGATGGTGAAGTGGGGAAGACGAGGGGACGGTGGAGTGGGGCATGGTGCCGTGGACAAGGGGATGGGGGAGAGGATAATGGTTGGGAGGACGAGGGGAGGGGGGAATGGTGGGGAGGACTGGGGGGGACAGGGGAAGGTTGCCGTAGCTCAGCAACACACGCGTTGCTGAGCCACATCAACGTGTGACCGGGTACTGAGCCACATCAACGTGTGACCGGGTACTGAGCCACATCAACGTGTGGCCGGGTACTGAGCCACATCAACGTGTGACCGGGTACTGAGCCACATCAACGTCTGGCCGGGTACTGAGCCACATCAACGTGTGACCGGGTACTGAGCCACATCAATGTGTGACCGGGTACTGAGCCACATCAACGTGTAACCGGGTACTGAGCCACATCAACGTGTGACCGGGTACTGAGCCACATCAACGTGTGGCCGGGTACTGAGCCACATCAACGTGTGGCCGGGTACTGAGCCACATCAACGTGTGGCCGGGTACTGAGCCACATCAACGTCTGGCCGGGTACTGAGCCACATCAACGTCTGGCCGGGTACTGAGCCACATCAACGTCTGGCCGGGTACTGAGCCACATCAACGTCTGGCCGGGTACTGAGCCACATCAACGTCTGGCCGGGTACTGAGCCACATCAACGTCTGGCTGGGTACTGAGCCACATCAACGTCTGGCCGGGTACTGAGCCACATCAACGTCTGGCCGGGTACTGAGCCACATCAACGTCTGGCTGGGTACTGAGCCACATCAACGTGTGACCGGGTACTGAGCCACATCAACGTCTGGCCGGGTACTGAGCCACATCAACGTCTGGCCGGGTACTGAGCCACATCAACGCGTGACCGGGTACTGAGCCACATCAACGTGTGACCGGGTACTGAGCCACATCAACGTCTGGCCGGGTACTGAGCCACATCAACGTCTGGCCGGGTACTGAGCCACATCAACGCGTGACCGGGTACTGAGCCACATCAACGCGTGACCGGGTACTGAGCCACATCAACGTCTGGCCGGGTACTGAGCCACATCAACGTCTGGCCGGGTACTGAGCCACATCAACGTCTGGCCGGGTACTGAGCCACATCAACGCGTGACCGGGTACTGAGCCACATCAACGTGTGACCGGGTACTGAGCCACATCAACGTCTGGCCGGGTACTGAGCCACATCAACGTCTGGCCGGGTACTGAGCCACATCAACGTGTGGCCGGGTACTGAGCCACATCAACGTCTGACCGGGTACTGAGCCACATCAACGTGTGACCGGGTACTGAACCACATCAACGTCTGGCCGGGTACTGAGCCACATCAACGTCTGGCCGGGTACAGAGCCACATCAACGTCTGGCCGGGTACTGAGCCACATCAACGTGTGGCTGGGTATTGAGCCACATCAACGTCTGGCCGGGTACTGAGCCACATCAACGTGTGACCGGGTACTGAGCCACATCAACGTCTGGCCGGGTACTGAGCCACATCAACGTGTGGCCGGGTACTGAGCCACATCAACGTCTGGCCGGGTACAGCTAGTCTATATAAATAAAAATGTAAATGTTCGCTTGTTCAAGTAAGTAATTATCAAAAGAAGGCACCAAACCGGGAAGGCTATGTAGCACCATCAAATACGCAAAATAATCAGAGGGCGCTAAATATCACCAAGGATGCCAATACGAGAACAAAAACGCATAAGGCGAACGATATCAAAAGTATCCGAGTCACCAAGAATTCTATCGAGGGACAGGTGACCGCGAGGGGCGGTCGGAAAGCAAGACACACGCTCGTCCTGGAAGTCAGGACATTCAAGAAGGACATGCACGACCGTAAGAGGGACAATGCAACTAGGACAATAAGGAGCAGGGCGGCGCTCCATCAAGTGACCATGGGATAAGCGAGTATGGCCAATACGCAACCTCGCCAGAGCTGTTTCCCACCGCCGGTTACGGTGGAAGGAGGACGGCCACGAGGAAACACAACATTTAAGAGTACGTAGCTTGTTACCAGGAACAGACAACCAAGAAGCCTGCCAACGGGTAAGGACTGAGGAATGGATAACCGGGTAAAAGTCGGAATACGGAATGCCTTTACGAGAGATGGGATAAGAGCGGACAGCTTCCTTAGCGGCAGCATCCGCACGCTCATTTAAAGACACACCAATATGGCTGGGAACCCAACAAAACTCAACCGACTTAAATTTACTGTGAACGAGAAACAGCCAATGCTGGATCTCGACAACTACTGGATGAACCGGATTAAAGGACCCGAGAGCCATGAGGGCACTACGAGAGTCAACAACAACCACAAAGGAAGACTGACAACGAGAAAGCAGGAGACAAAGAGCATAGAGAATAGCATAAAGTTCCGCTGTAAAGATGCTAGTCTCCGGAGGCAAGCGACACATATAAGTGCGATCAGGAAAAACAACAGAGTAGCCAACACCGTCCGCTGACTTAGACCCATCGGTGAAGACAGAAACGGAGCGGGAGTGAGAAGAAAAGTGCTCGAGGAAAAGGTGTTTTAGAACCGTAGGAGGGGTAAAAGCTTTAGTGATACGGGTCAAGGAAGTACAAAACCGCGGAAGAGGGACCCTCCACGGGGGCAAAGAAGGAACAACACGAGGAGAAACATCAGAAATACGAACGGAGAGAGAATCCTGTAGGCGAGATAACCGGACAGAAAGAGGGGGGGGGGGTGAAGAGGAACAGGAACCGCAGGAGGGGTAAAAGTTAAAGCACGACAGAGGCGAGAGGAAGGATGTTGCAAGGACCGCGCAAGATAGCGAAGACAGTAGCGATCACGGCGGTCCTGGAGAGACAGGAAGCCAGTGTCAACATATAAGCTAAGGATGGGAGTCGAACGAAAGGCACCAGAACTGAGGCGCAACCCAGTATGGTGCAAAGCATCAAGACGGCGAAGAGTAGAAGGAGAAGCAGACGAGTAAGCAGGGCAACCATAATCGAGCTTAGACAGGACGAGAGAGGAATGTAAAGCAAGGAGAGTGCGCCTATCGGCCCCCCAAGAAGTATGGGACAAGACCCGAAGGAGGGTAAGGGCCTTAGAGCACTCAACACGGAGGTAAGAGATATGGGGAGACCAAGACAAACGAGTGTCAAGGAATAACCCCAAAAGCTTCGCGGAATCTTTGTATTCAAGGGAATGACCATAAAGTGACAAAGAGTGACGAAGAACAACCCGTTTCCGCGTAAAAGTCATGGCACAAGTCTTAGAAGTAGAGAACTTGAAGCCATGACCTGTGGCCCAAGACGATACGGCATCAATTGCAAGTTGAAGCCGGCGTTGAAGGAGAGGCGAATCATCACCCTGACAACAAAGGGTAAGATCATCGACATAGCGGAGAAGACACCAGAAGGAAGAGAGGAAAGAAGACCATTGAGGGCAACAAGAAAAAGAGTAGTGCTCAGAACACTACCCTGGGGCACACCTTCGTATTGCTGAAAAGAGGGAGAGAGAGCAGTGCCAAGGCGCACCCGAAAGGAACGACGAGAGAGGAAGCTGCGGAGAAAGAGAGGGAGATGACCACGAAGGCCAAAAGAATGAAGTTGAGATAGGATATGATAACGCCAAGTGGTGTGGTAAGCCTTTTCTAGGTCAAAAAGGACGGCAACAACGGAGGTCTTCGCAGCAAAAGCAGTACGAATAAAGACCTCCAAGTTCACCAGGACATCTGTCGTGCTGCGGCACTTGCGGAAACCAAATTGAGAAGGGGAGAGGAGGTGATGGTGTTCCAGGAACCACATCAGACGAACGTTAACCATACGTTCAAAGAGTTTGCAGACACAACTTGTGAGAGCAATAGGGCGAAAGTCCTTAGGGGAAGTACCCAGAGACCCCGGTTTGCGAACAGGGAGGACAACGGCATCGAGCCAGTCCTCAGGGACTGACGACGACTCCCAGATCCGATTATACAGACTCAGTAAATACTGAGACGTGCTCGGAGGGAGATGGCGAAGCATCTCATAATGAATACCATCGTAGCCCGCCGCCGTAGAACCGCAGAGGGCCAGGGCAGAACGAAGTTCAGAGAGAGAGAAGGGATCATTATAGGGAAGCTGAAGATGAGTGCAGAAATCTAAAGGACGAGACTCAAGGACAGGTTTACGAAGAAGGAAAGATTGGGGAAGATGAAGACCAGAGCTAACAGAAGAAAAGTGGGAACCCAGTTCGGAAGCGACCTGCAACGGGTCCGCCACAAGAGTATCATGGAGGTGAAGGACCGGTGACACATCGGGAACGAACTTACCCGCTATCTTGCGGATATGCTTCCAGATCTGGGCCAGAGGGGTCTCGGACGTAATTGTTGAGACATAAGATGCCCAACATTCACGTTTAGCCGTACGGATGGCCCTACGGGCCACCGCACTCGCTTTCCGAAAGAAAAGAAAAGAATCGGTCGTCTGCCTACGGCGGTGCCTCTTCCAGGCTGCACGCTTACAGCGGACAGCCCGAGCACAGTCCGCATTCCACCAGGGAACGCACTTCCGTGGACCCCGAGAGGAAGAGCGAGGAATAGAGAGGAGGGCAGTGTCATGAAAAAGGAGGAGAGCGCGAGAGAGAGGCAGAAGGGAGAGGTCAGGGAGAGCAGCACTGAGGGTAAATAGGGTCCAGTCTGCCTTAGCAAATTGCCACCTAGGGAAAGAGAGGGAAGGGCGAAAAGAGAAAAAGGAAACAAGGATGGGGAAATGATCACTTCCATGGAGGTCATCAAGAACCTGCCACGTGAAATCTAAGTAAAGAGAAGAAGAGCAGAGAGAAAGATCAAGACAAGAAAGGGTGCGAGTCCGAGAGTCCAAATGAGTGGGCTCACCAGAATTCAGAAGAGACAGGGAAGAAGAGAGGAGAAACGGCTCAAGGAGGCGACCCCGGGTATTCGTCAGAACGTCACCCCAAAGAGAATGACGACAATTGAAGTCACCCAGCAGGAGCACAGGCTCCGGCAAGGAGTCCAGGAGGTGTTTCAAATCACGAAGAGAGAGCGGGACACTCGGGGGGGGGGGGGGGGGGGGGGGGAAGATAAATGGAACAAACTGTGTACCATTTCCCCACAAAGATACGAGCAGCAGAACAATGGAGAGGCGAAGGAAAAAGTAAAGGAACAAAGGGAACATCAGCCCGAATCAAGAGAGCAGAAGAATTAGAAGCCCCAGCAATGGCTGGGGGGGGGAGAGAAAGGAATAGCCACGAAAACGACCAGGACGAGCACCAAGCATTGGCTCCTGGAGACAGACACAAAGGGGCGAAAACCGCGAAATCAGAAGTTGGAGTTCGAGGAAATTGGCGTAATAACCTCGAACGTTCCATTGAAGAATGGACAACAACGAGAAGAGAAAGGACAAAAACAGAGAACAAGGAAGGAACAAAGGCGAAAGAGCAACAGAGCACGTTAAAGAATATCAGGGTCAGCAAAGTCAGGGTTAGGGGGCATGGGTATACTGAGCAAAGACGGAGGGAAGGAAACGGGAGAACAGATCAGAGGTGGGCGGGCAGGGTCCGGAGGAGGAGGAGGAGGAAGAGGAGGAGACAACGGAGAGGAGCCGTCAAGGACAGCAGCAGGAGGAGGGGGAGTAGAAAGAGGGGAGCGCACCCCAGCAAGAGCAGCAACCCAAAGGGAAGCAGGGGCCAAAGAAACCTCCATAGCAGGAACAGGGGGCGCAAGCACTGAAACGGGAGGGGAAGGAACAACAGAGCCAGAAGGAGGAGCTGAGGAAGAAAGCGAAGCCTTCTTACCCGCCGGGGAAGAGGAAGGAGAGGAGCCAGGCTTATGCTTCTGACTTAAAGAGACCGGTGTCCCAGCAACTACGTACCAGGCAACGGATTCCAGTGTCTCAACAGGAGAAGCCGAACGAGAGCACACACGACGGCCGTTAGGAGAGCGATGGACATCCGCCCGCACCGACAGGCGGTGGGGAGAGCCGATAGATGGAGGAAGAGGATGGGAAGGAGGATCGGAGGGGGACGAGGAAGAAGACACAGAAGACACGACAGACCGGGTAGAAGGAAGGGGAACCCCAGACAGAGGACCAGGAGGAGGATCCTTCGGGAGAGAACCCAAAGGAACAGAGGAGGGGGCAGTGGGCGCATCAGGGTCCAAGGCCCGAAAACGGTTGTGAGTCTGAGGAAGGCGGGAAGGACGAGGAGAGGAAGAGCGCAACACGCGAGCATAAGAGATATTAGCATAAGGCGGGAGCCGGCGAACCTGGCGCCTCGCCTCAGGAAAAGATAAACGCTCCCGGTGCTTCAGGTTGAGGACGGCTGCCTCAAGCTTGTAATGGACACACGCACGGGAGAAGGTAGGATGGGCCTCACCGCAGTTGAGGCAACGAGCCTGGGGAGAAGTGCACTCCGACTTAGTGACCTTCGCCACCACACAAAGGACAGAGAGAGACAGTCCAGGAGCAGCGGAGGGCACCATGCCCAAACCTCCAGCACTTGTTGCAGAGCCGAGGAGAAGGAATGTACTCCTGGACAGAGCACCTGGCACCAGCAAGAATGACAGAGGGTGGAAGGGTCCTACCATCAAAGGTAATCTTCACAACCCGGAGGGGTTGACGGCGACTACCACGAGGGGGACGAGTAAACGTGTCCACCTGGAGAATAGAATGGCCCTGGGCAGCGAGGATATGTCGAATATCGTCGTGGCAGTCGCGCAGGTCCCGAACACCGGTTGCAACATGGGGCGGGAGCAAAATAGTGCCAACACTGGCATTCAACTGAGCGTTCTTCGAGACCCGAACGGGGGTCTCGCCAAGGCAGGATAAGGCAGCCAAGCGGGAAGCAGCATCCTGAGAAGGAGCAGCAACGACACGTGTACCGAGACGAGTGGGGTTGAAAGTAATGGAGGCATCCACGGAATCAATGAGATGTCGATGAAGGGAGAAATCGTCAGGAGGCGCAGAATCAAGAGGGAGGAGATCAAAATATTTGGCCCACGAAGCGGGACCAAACAAGGCTTGATAGGTAGCAGAACTGGAAGGAATCGAGCGAGGGCGGCCGTGACGAGGACGGCGGTGAGAACCCCCAGAGAGAGAGGGGTTAAAAGGCGCAGTAGTTACAACTAGAGAAGGAGCCGCGCCAGGGGACGAGGTAGTCACCACTGGGGGCTTGGGGCTCGACCCAACCACAGAGGAGGGAGGGGAGCCAGGGGAAGGAGTCAGAGAGGCCAAAGGAGGAGCAAGGTCGGGGCCCAATGCAGCGGAGGTTACAGAGCCCGGTCTTCCAATACGGATCGACTCGGGGGCTTGGTCGCCCACCCCACGAGCCTGAGAAGGTAAGCCAGAAGCAGCCGAAACAGGGGTTATCATCTTGACGAAAAGAAGAATTCACTCACGAATGTGCCCCCACACCCACCATGGAGCCACAATTAGAGGCAGGACACCCAACAAGAAGCTATCGCCGACCTTGTCGGGGCCTCCTAGGGGTGCGTCGTGAGTATACGCCCCACAAACGCCACCTTAAGAAACCGACAGTCCGTCGAAATCGGGTTCAGTGACGAAGTGGGGATTGACAATAAAAGGTTCCCCTCGCTCTCGACGTCGGGTACTGCAGTTCTACGTCGGGTACTGCAGTTCTACGGGTGCATGAGTATGCCTCCTCAAGCACCCGGGCGTCAAAATAGAAGAAGTCCATGGAAGAACCAGAACGAGCAAAAGGTCGGCAGGAAACGGCAAGCAGATAGGAGAAGAGGGGGGAGAAAAACGAAACAGAAGGAAAAGGAAAAGGTGCCCAGCAGAATTGGAGAGGACGGCAGCAGGAGCACAAGGCTAGAAAAGGACAGAGGACTGTCCTAAGGAGCATCACACTCCGGCAGCCGCCCACGAAGCCCCCACACGGCGACAACGAGCTGAGCGGGGAGGGGGTCGCTTGTTCAAAATCGCTAATCTCCAAAACTTCTTCACTGATTGCACTGAAATTTTCACACAACGTTCTATTCACATCTGAGCGGGTTTTTATGTATATACTACATAGGTATCACGTCTGTGATGGAAAAAAACATGCTTTAAAAAAAAAAAAAAAGACTTTCATGAGGGAAATCTTTGAAACCTATTTACCAATTGTTTTGAAATTTTGATACAATGTTGCATTCGAATAGGTGCGAGTTTCTATATACCTACTATATACATGCCACACCTGTGACAGGAAAAAACATGCTTTTTTTGAAAAACAGCCCCATCTGTTGGACGTAAGAGCAACTGATTGCTTTCAAATTTTGACTCAACATATTCGAATACGCACATGTTTTTATATTCCTACTATATAGAATACCAATGTTTCGGAAAATTATATAATTATAATTTCATCATTTTTTTTAGATTAATTAGTGCTAATTGGTATAGTTTAGAAACAGCCACATTAATTGCAAAACAAAGCATCCACAAAATTATTGGCAACGATTGCTAGTAACATCATAGCTTTAAGACAATGGAGATCCTGATCATAATTATTGTTACTCATGAACTGTCAAGGTGAATGATGTAATCCAATGCATTACTCCTCTTATTCTTAACACTTTGTCAGATTCATAACATTCTCTTTAAGTGAGAATTTTGACCAAATACTATTCCTTAATAGTATTTGGAAAGACTCAATAGATTCCTTAACTATTATTATGGAGTCTATTGAGTTTGTTATTAACTTATTCTTTGTTTCTATCCTATGCAGTTAGCACCATTTTGTGCAAAATGCATTAATTGTTCAAAAGTTGCATTGCCAAGAAAATTAATTTTAAAATTACAAATTGCCTGATGTAGTTTGAATTATTAATAATAGCACTCAGTGGAGGAGATTTTGATTTTGTTTTCGAGAAATGATCTGATATACTCAGGCAAACTGTTAGCCAAAAGATTTCCAAACTTATGGCAACCAAAAGTGGAGGACACACCTGTTCTTGTAGAGATTGTGAGGGGAAATAATATTTTCTCCTTGGTGGCATTCAGGGCAGATTGTAAACGTCGTAATCAATCTTTAACACCATCAACCAATTTGAAGTAGTAATTGTCGGAAGGAGATTCATCATGGGTGTAGAGGAGAATGAAGTGCAATAGTGCACTAAACAGTGAAAATAATAACCCACTATTTTAAACAAATTTAGGAAATATTGTCTGTATTCTTCGATCCCACCCTGGGAACCGCTTCAGCAGAGACTGATAATAATGACTGCAGCTGCAATTATGGCGTATGGTCAGGTATCCTTGGGAGGTTACCTTGGGATGATTTCAGGGCTCAACGTCCCTGTGGCCAGGGAGACCAGAGAGAGGTGTATACATTGGGTACTAACCTCCTTGTTATTAACAAGGCTCTCTTGGCAAGACCGAGGCTCTCACAACTTGAGAGCCTTGGTCTTGTCTCACACACATTGTGAGAGCCTTGGTCTTGTCTCTCACACATTGTGAGAGCCTTGGTCTTGTCTCACACACACTATTTGTGAGAGCCTTGGTCTTGTCTCACACACACACCTTGTGAGAGCCTTGGTCTTGTCTCACACACATTGTGAGAGCCTTAGTCTTGTCCCACACACACACCTTGTGAGAGCCTTGGTCTTGTCTCACACACACACCATGTGAGAGCCTTGGTCTTGTCTCACACACACACACCATGTGAGAGCCTTGGTCTTGTCTCAAAAGGTGTGTGTGTGTGTGTGAGACAAGACCAAGGCTCTCACATGGTGTGTGTGTGAGACAAGACCAAGGCTCTCACAAGGTGTGTGTGTGTGAGACAAGACCAAGGCTCTCACAAATAGTGTGTGTGAGACAAGACCAAGGCTCTCACAATGTGTGAGAGACAAGACCAAGGCTCTCACAAGGTGTGTGTGTGTGTGTGTGTGTGTGTGTGAGACAAGACCAAGGCTCTCACAAATAGTGTGTGTGAGACAAGACCAAGGCTCTCACAAGGTGTGTGTGTGAGACAAGACCAAGGCTGTCACAAGGTGTGTGTGAGACAAGACCAAGGCTGTCACAAGGTGTGTGTGAGACAAGACCAAGGCTGTCACAAGGTGTGTGTGAGACAAGACCAAGGCTGTCACAAGGTGTGTGTGTGAGACAAGACCAAGGCTGTCACAAGGTGTGTGTGTGAGACAAGACCAAGGCTGTCACAAGGTGTGTGTGAGACAAGACCAAGGCTGTCACAAGGTGTGTGTGAGACAAGACCAAGGCTCTCACAAGGTGTGTGTGAGACAAGACCAAGGCTGTCACAAGGTGTGTGTGAAACAAGACCAAGGCTCTCACAAGGTGTGTGTGAAACAAGACCAAGGCTCTCACAAGGTGTGTGTGAGACAAGACCAAGGCTCTCACAAATAGTGTGTGTGAGACAAGACCAAGGCTCTCACAATGTGTGAGAGACAAGACCAAGGCTCTCACAAGGTGTTGTTACGGCCCTTTCGGGACGCAACGGGGTTCTCACTCTGATGTTGTTAGAGTCAGATATATATATCCGTTCCCAAGCCAGTAGTGGCTAACAAGGGATGAGATCCGTGACGCAAGTAACTTATAGGGAGTAGGGAAAGAAAGCTAAGAACTTAATATTATAATTTTCACCATCACCGATTAAATATATAAAATAAAAGAGTGCACAAGGGGGAGGGATATTAACACTTGACAAGGGGATTCTTCACAATGTAGTCTTCTGCTGAAGACTCTGGATCCATAAGCTAAGCGCTGAGTCCTTGGTGCTTTCTTCGTGGCCACACAACGAATTCTTCAAAGAAGCTGAGCCTACCCTGGCCACAGGTCAGCCAAAACACATGTCCACTGGGGGCACCGCCGTGGAGGCCGTCAACCACACGTCCAGCTGGTCTGCTGGCAGGTTCTGAGCCAATAAGGCTGGAACGGCCACTCCACGAACGATAAAAGGGGAACACCCTAGACAGGAGCCTCGTGTGACACCACAAATCACTCTCCTGTCTTCAGTACCCCAGTGGATGATCGTCTCCAACAGTCGGTCCCGGGTAAATCCTTTTACTGCCACTCCACTGGCAGGCTAACACACCACAGTGTTCTTCCGGGGGGACGACTTCACAACAGCTGCAGCAAGGTTCAAGGTATGGAGACTGGCTGCCTCGGGTAGACTGACTCCACTTCCATCACAGCAGTCCCAGGTCGGCTCTGTAAGCAGACACGTCATCAATAACCGGGACACTAAAACACCTCACTTACGGGCTCGGGCACA
The DNA here is from genome assembly GCF_040958095.1 of Procambarus clarkii. NCBI lineage: Eukaryota > Metazoa > Arthropoda > Malacostraca > Decapoda > Cambaridae > Procambarus > Procambarus clarkii. The sequence continues at coordinate 11,397,075 of NC_091214.1, forward strand.
AACACCTGACATATCCAGTCCATAGATGGTGCTGTCGTCGGAGCACCACCTCACCAGAAGTCAGTGGCGGCGGTGTAGAGTGCTGAACGGGACTGGAAACTGGCCCTCGTAGCTGATACACGGCATCCTCACCAGGTGTCGTCGGCGTTTGGCGGGGGGTTTCGGGAGCTGACCCACAGATGGCGCGGTCGTTACTACTCCGTGCTCGGACGCTGGATCCGGGTTCGTAACAGGTGTGTGTGTGTGTGTGTGTGTGAGACAAGACCAAGGCTCTCACAAATAGTGTGTGTGAGACAAGACCAAGGCTCTCACAATGTGTGAGAGACAAGACCAAGGCTCTCACAAGGTGTGTGTGTGTGTGTGTGTGAGAGACAAGACCAAGGCTCTCACAATGTGTGTGAGACAAGACCAAGGCTGTCACAAGGTGTGTGTGTGAGACAAGACCAAGGCTCTCACAATGTGTGTGAGACAAGACCAAGGCTGTCACAAGGTGTGTGTGTGAGACAAGACCAAGGCTCTCACAATGTGTGTGAGACAAGACCAAGGCTGTCACAAGGTGTGTGTGTGAGACAAGACCAAGGCTGTCACAAGGTGTGTGTGAGACAAGACCAAGGCTCTCACAATGTGTGTGAGACAAGACCAAGGCTCTCACAATGTGTGTGAGACAAGACCAAGGCTGTCACAAGGTGTGTGTGAGACAAGACCAAGGCTGTCACAATGTGTGTGAGACAAGACCAAGGCTGTCACAAGGTGTGTGTGAGACAAGACCAAGGCTCTCACAAGGTGTGTGTGTGAGACAAGACCAAGGCTGTCACAAGGTGTGTGTGAGACAAGACCAAGGCTCTCACAAGGTGTGTGTAAGACAAGACCAAGGCTGTCACAAGGTGTGTGTGAAACAAGACCAAGGCTGTCACAATGTGTGTGTGTGAGACAAGACCAAGGCTGTCACAAGGTGTGTGTGAGACAAGACCAAGGCTCTCACAAGGTGTGTGTAAGACAAGACCAAGGCTGTCACAAGGTGTGTGTGAAACAAGACCAAGGCTGTCACAAGGTGTGTGTGTGTGACAAGACCAAGGCTGTCACAAGGTGTGTGTGTGTGACAAGACCAAGGCTCTCACAAGGTGTGTGTGTGAGACAAGACCAAGGCTGTCACAAGGTGTGTGTGTGAGACAAGACCAAGGCTCTCACAAGGTGTGTGTGTGAGACAAGACCAAGGCTGTCACAAGGTGTGTGTGAGACAAGACCAAGGCTGTCACAAGGTGTGTGTGAGACAAGACCAAGGCTGTCACAAGGTGTGTGTGTGTGTGTGAGACAAGACCAAGGCTGTCACAATGTGTGTGAGACAAGACCAAGGCTGTCACAAGGTGTGTGTGAGACAAGACCAAGGCTGTCACAAGGTGTGTGTGAGACAAGACCAAGGCTCTCACAATGTGTGTGAGACAAGACCAAGGCTGTCACAATGTGTGTGTGTGAGACAAGACCAAGGCTGTCACAAGGTGTGTGTGAGACAAGACCAAGGCTCTCACAATGTGTGTGAGACAAGACCAAGGCTGTCACAAGGTGTGTTTGTGAGACAAGACCAAGGCTCTCACAAGGTGTGTGTGAGACAAGACCAAGGCTGTCACAAGGTGTGTGTGTGAGACAAGACCAAGGCTCTCACAAGGTGTGTGTGTGTGTGACAAGACCAAGGCTGTCACAAGGTGTGTGTGTGAGACAAGACCAAGGCTGTCACAAGGTGTGTGTGTGAGACAAGACCAAGGCTGTCACAAGGTGTGTGTGAGACAAGACCAAGGCTGTCACAAGGTGTGTGTGTGAGACAAGACCAAGGCTGTCACAATGTGTGTGTGTGAGACAAGACCAAGGCTGTCACAAGGTGTGTGTGAGACAAGACCGAGGCTCTCACAATGTGTGTGAGACAAGACCAAGGCTCTCACAATGTGTGTGTGTGAGACAAGACCAAGGCTGTCACAATGTGTGTGTGTGAGACAAGACCAAGGCTGTCACAATGTGTGTGTGTGAGACAAGACCAAGGCTGTCACAAGGTGTGTGTGAGACAAGACCAAGGCTCTCACAATGTGTGTGAGACAAGACCAAGGCTCTCACAAGGTGTGTGTGTGTGACAAGACCAAGGCTGTCACAAGGTGTGTGTGTGAGACAAGACCAAGGCTCTCACAAGGTGTGTGTGAGACAAGACCAAGGCTGTCACAAGGTGTGTGTGTGAGACAAGACCAAGGCTCTCACAAGGTGTGTGTGTGTGACAAGACCAAGGCTGTCACAAGGTGTGTGTGAGACAAGACCAAGGCTCTCACAAGGTGTGTATGTGAGACAAGACCAAGGCTGTCACAAGATTTGTGTGTGAGACAAGACTGTGGTGATCATATCCCCCCTAACTCTTCTGTCTTCCAGCGAAGTGAGGTTTATTTCCCGTAGTCTCTCCTCGTAGCTCATACCTCTCAGCTCGGGTACTAGTCTGGTGGCATACCTTTGAACCTTTTCCAGTTTAGTCTTATCCTTGACTAGATATGGACTCCATGCTGGGGCTGCATACTCCAGCCCCAGTGTGTGTGTGTGTGACAAGACCAATCACAAGGTGTGTGTGTGTGTGTGTGTGTGTGTGTGTGTGTGTGTGTGTGTGTGTGTGTGTGTGTGTGTGTGTGTGTGTGTGTGTGACAAGACCAAGGCTCTCTCAAGGTGTGTGTGTGTGTGTGTGTGAGTGTGTGTGTGTGTGACAAGACCAAGGCTCTCACAAGGTGTGTGTGACAAGACCAAGGCTCTCACAAGGTGTGTGTGTGACAAGACCAAGGCTGTCACAAGGTGTGTGTGAGACAAGACTAAGGCTCTCACAAGGTGTGTGTGAGACAAGACCAAGGCTCTCACAAGGTGTATGTGAGACAAGACCAAGGCTCTCACAAGGTGTGTGTGAGACAAGACCAAGGCTCTCACAAGGTGTGTGTGAGACAAGACCAAGGCTCTCACAAGGTGTGTGTGAGACAAGACCAAGGCTGTCACAAGGTGTGTGTGAGACAAGACCAAGGCTGTCACAAGGTGTGTGTGAGACAAGACCAAGGCTCTCACAAGGTGCGTGTGTGTGTCTGAGAGACAAGACCGAGGCTCTCACAAGATGTGTGTGAGACAAGACCAAAGATCTCACAAGGTGTATGTGAGACAAGACCAAGACTCTTACAAGGTGTGTGTGTGTGTGTGAGACAAGACCGAGGCTCTCACAAGATGTGTGTAAGACAAGACCTGGGCTCTCACATGGTGTTTGTGAGACGAGAACAAAGTTCTCACAAGGTGTGTGTGTGTGAGACAAGACCAAGGCTCTAACAAGATGTGTGTGTGTGAGAGACAAGACCAAGGCTCTCACAAGGTGTGTGAGACAAGACCAAGGCTTCCACAAGGTGCGCGAGACAGACCAAGGCTCTCACAAGGTGTGTGACAAGACCAAGGCTCTCACAAGGTGTGTGACAAGACCAAGGCTCTCACAAGGTGTGTGACAAGACCAAGGCTCTCACAAGGTGTGTGACAAGACCAAGGCTCTCACAAGGTGTGTGACAAGACCAAGGCTCTCACAAGGTGTGTGACAAGACCAAGGCTCTCACAAGGTGTGTGACAAGACCAAGGCTCTCACAAGGTGTGTGACAAGACCAAGGCTCTCACAAGGTGTGTGACAAGACCAAGGCTCTCACAAGGTGTGTGACAAGACCAAGGCTCTCACAAGGTGTGTGACAAGACCAAGGCTCTCACAAGGTGTGTGACAAGACCATTCATGCCACAAGCTGTATGTATACAATTTAAAGAGTGCATTTCTTGGTGGGTTTTAATATGCTCATCTTCATATCTAGTTATGTCTGTAGGACTAGTTGCTATTGATTTTAGTAAGACATTAATACATTAAAGAAGGGAGGGACTTAGTACACCTTGTGGGGTGTCTAGATTCAATAATTTAGTTTAATTTTTGAATCCCTGGAACAGTGCAGAGAACTTGCGGTTGGTAAGATAACATCGTATCCATTGTAACAACTCATCACTTATATCCACTCAAGCTAAATCATACAAAATAACTTCCCACTTAGTAATATCAAATTCATTTTTTAAGTCTAGAATTGTTGTGTATTTATGTCTTCTATTTCCACGAAGAGTGAACAAGGTTGTGACACAGTTGTGTACACAGTTACCATGTATGATAACGTTGATATCATGTAACATGTGCTCATTACCTCGATACAGTAATCTATTAAGCACCATTCTCGCAAAGGTTTTACTCATGCTACTGGTCAATGAGATGGGGCGAAAAGCATCAGGTTGGTTAGGTTTTTGTACAGGTACCGTGAGACTGCTGGTCCATGGTACAGGTACCGTGAGACTGATGGTCCATGGTACAGGTACCGTGAGACTGCTGGTCCATGGTACAGGTACCGTGAGACTGCTGGTCCAGGTACCGTGAGACTGCTGGTCCAGGTACCGTGAGACTGCTGGTCCAGGTACCGTGAGACTGCTGGTCCAGGTACCGTGAGACTGCTGGTCCAGGTACCGTGAGACTGATGGTCCAGGTACCGTGAGACTGATGGTCCAGGTACCGTGAGACTGATGGTCCAGGTACCGTGAGACTGATGGTCCAGGTACCGTGAGACTGATGGTCCAGGTACCGTGAGACTGATGGTCCAGGTACCGTGAGACTGATGGTCCAGGTACCGTGAGACTGATGGTCCAGGTACCGTGAGACTGCTGGTCCATGGTGCAGGTACCGTGAGACTGCTGGTCCGTGGTACAGGTACCGTGAGACTGCTGGTCCGTGGTACAGGTACCGTGAGACTGCTGGTCCGTGGTACAGGTACCGTGAGACTGCTGGTCCGTGGTATCACCAGGAGCAGTGCTACTGCCCCTGGTGATACCCTCACCAGGAGCAGTGTTACTGACCCTGGTGATACCCTCACCAGGAGCAGTGTTACTGACCCTGGTGATACCCTCACCAGGAGCAGTGTTACTGCCCCTGGTGATACCCTCACCAGGAGCAGTGCTACTGACCCTGGTGATACCCTCACCAGGAGCAGTGCTACTGACCCTGGTGATACCCTCACCAGGAGGAGTGTTACTGCCCCTGATGATACCCTCACCAGGAGCAGTGCTACTGACCCTGGTGATACCCTCACCAGGAGCAGTGCTACTGACCCTGGTGATACCCTCACCAGGAGCAGTGTTACTGCCCCTAGTGATACCCTCACCAGGAGCAGTGCTACTGACCCTGGTGATACCCTCACCAGGAGCAGTGTTACTGACCCTGGTGATACCCTCACCAGGAGCAGTGCTACTGACCCTGGTGATACCCTCACCAGGAGCAGTGTTACTGCCCCTGGTGATACCCTCACCAGGAGCAGTGTTACTGCCCCTGGTGATACCCTCACCAGGAGCAGTGCTACTGACCCTGGTGATACCCTCACCAGGAGCAGTGTTACTGCTCCTGGTGAGGGTTGCATCTTAACCAGTATATGGAACATCACATTCTTCATATTGCTTGTTCAACATAAAATTAATGAGAGCATTTCTGTCTTCGGACTTCCAGTACAATTTCTCCCTGCTGCTAGCTGGTAACATTTCAGAGGTGGAGACCTGAGCCCAGTTTGTAATTACCTGGTGTCATGAACAAGAGTGGACGTAGCCTCGGCTCCCGTCACGTGAGAGTTGTTCCTGGCCGTTCCCTCCATATATAAGGATCTGTACATATTGGGATAGGATTTGTATATGAAAGTAGGTTAATAAGAAAAAGAATAATGAGATTCATGAGGAGTTAAGGACATAATGAGAGGAGGAAGGCTCAGAAGTTGATGTACCTTTTCCCGGAGGAGGTGGGGATTCCCCAGGAAATACAAGGAGCTTGCGAGTACAAAATGAGCAAGAGAAGGTGGTGTGGAGTGGTCAGAATCTCGCAAGACGGTGACGTCACACCCAGAAGACGCCGACTGGCAGCAGCTCGTCACTTCACTTTCGAGCACGAGAGGTGGCGGACATCCTGCCTGTTCTCCCGTTCTTACCTGGACTTATTTCGACAATTTGAGACTTGTGAGAAGGCTCGAACCAAGAATAGTTTAGGCCGAGACTGCCAGGAGAAATGGGGTCCAGAAGCTGGCCTTGTATGTAGACGGATTCGCTGTGATGACGAGGAAGATGAGCTGAGGATGCGTCACATCGCGGCGACCGGGAGCTTGACCCACTGAGCGGTCAGTTATCATCAAAAGGAAGGCGTTTTAACTGCAGGGTAACAGCTTCTCTCAGATTTTGACTGAAGTAGAACTGCACCATAGTACATGTCTGGGCTGGTAAACCAGTGACTGGTGAAAGCAAGACGCATTGCCTTGCTGTATAGCTGGTGAGCTGGATCCTGATTCTCCAATTAAATAAAAAACAGGTTGATAAGATCTTGTCGGCATGTCAGTTGTACACCCAGGATGGTCTCCAGTGTCTCTAACGTTGCCACCACATCCCAACTGCCACCGACTAGAAGTATAAAAACAAATCGATGAGAACTCACAGTCAGTGCAGTGTTGTCAAGCAATTTATACAATTGGAAAGTTCGATATATTGGAGGGCCTCCTTGACCCTACGGGGTGTGGGTTTGCTAGGGAAATTTTGCTTTTACGAAGATGTCATTTAAGGATTTACCTCATGGATATTTCTTGTGGGAATTTCTTCCATGCTGGATGATTTCCGTGTAGACTCCTTAGATATCCCCAAAGGTTAATGAGTTTTCTCTGGAGCAGCTCCTCAATTCCTGGAAAATAGAGGGATGGGGGGATTAGCCTCTCATTAGTCGGCTGTTGTCACCTGTGTTTTAGTAAGGAAGATCTGGATCTTTGTGCAAACTTTCTATATGTATCTTGTAGGATTTTATCGGGTATCCTCTGTGTCTGAAAGAAATCCCAAAGACGCTAAAGGATACCTTCTAGTCTCTCCCCATCACTGACTATTTTTTCAGTCGGAGTCCCAGGGAGTAGGAAGTTGTCTCACAGCGGAGACGATATGTTTTCTTAACTTTCCATCAAAAGTCTCCCAAAAATCCATAGAGACAGGTTACAAGCAACAGGCTCACGGCCGGCTGCAACAAAACGTTGACCCCATCTGTACAGCTATACTCACACAGCTATTAAATCTTCTCCCAGAACGACTAAAGGATACTACTGACTTCCTCGAATGCTTGCGGCAGTAAAGTGACCTGCCACAAGGAACATGTGTATTTTCGCTTGATAAAGTATTCTTGTACCCAAGTTTTCCGCAACGAGAAGCAGCATGGCGAGTGGCGACATTTATTGACATAACCACAAGATCCTGCACGAACTTTAGGAGGCAGGTGTCTGGAAGCCCCCGACCATAGAGCTCCTACAAGAGGCAAAAATACATATGAGGGACACCATCCTGACTTTCGACGGGAAGACCTACAGACAACTTAAAGAAATGTGATTGGGATATCTAGTAGTGTAACCATCGCGGAAATATTTGTACACGCGTTTGAGGCAACCAGGCAAGAGTACAGACCAGCAGTGGATCTACCGGCGCTACATAGATGATATTTTTGGAGTAATAATGGGAAGTGAATACGATCTCACAGCTCTCTTCGCCTGGACAAATGGAGTCCACCCTAGAAATTATTGAAACAGCACTAAACGTTTTGGACGCATGTTTATTTCGACGAACCCAGGAAGATTCAAACGACATTCTTTTACAAACCAACGAACAAACACTCGCATCTCTACTACTCGTCATGCCATCCACTGTCATTAAAGAGATCCCTTTCCTACTCCCTGGGAACCCGACTAAAACAAATAGTCAGCGATGGGGATAGACTGGGGGGGGGGGGCAGGTCCTTAAGTGTGTCTGGGATTTTTTCAGACACAGAGGATACTCTCATAAAATCCTACAAGGTGCAGATATAAAGTTAGCACAAAGAACCAGATCTTCATTGCTACAACAAAGGGGACAGCAGCCAACTAATGAGAGGCTAATCCTCCTATCCCTTAATTTTCCAGGAATTGCAGGGCAGCTCCGGAGATAACTCATTAACCTCTGGGAATATCTAAGGAGTCTATGGAAATCATACAGCATGGAAGAAATTTCCACAAGAAATATCCATGTTAGCTTGAAAACGAGGTAACTCCTTAAATGACATCTTGCTAAAAGCAAAATTTCCGTAGCAAACTCACACACTGTAGGATGGTGGAGGCTCTCCAATATGACGAGAAATGACTAAAATATTGAATAGTAGTTTTCGCTATTTATAATTATTTTGTAAATCACTCTTACATATGAGCCCCCGAAATGAAGTTTGCAATCATGTTCTCGTTATACTGTCCTTGGTAGTGGTGTTCAAAGTCCAGCATAGTCTGCTGAAAATGCTCGCCTTGCTCCTCTGAATAAAGGTCATCTTACAGCCGTAGTTCTTCACCAGTCTCAGCTCCCCATTGTTTTTGGCCTTGTGATTGGCCAGGAAGCCCTGAACTACTGTGCTCTTCCAAACCGCTTTCAAGAGTCCACCAATGGCTACTGCTTGACGTTGTTCCTCCCCACAGAGAATTCTGTCTGCTCTGGCCATTTCCGCCTATGGTATTACGTCCTGATGCCTCTACTGTCACAAAGGTAATGATAGCAGGGAAACTTTGTATAACCACCTTGAAGACCCTTCAGGAACACCTGCATTTTGAAGTCTCTGCTGACCTCCCATCCGTACACATCTCACTTCAAGGCGTCCAGCAAGATCTTGATGGAAATAAACCCCTGTATAAGGGGTTTAGTTCCAGGGAATAAGAGCCCCTGTAAGGCCTTCACTACACCCACAGGTGTAAGCCTTCCTATGAAGTGCGAAAAAGTTCAGGGGATGGGTGGCAGGTTTCCGGGTCTGTTTCCCGTTCTGTTGACCAACACAAGGATTGGGTGAGGTGCAGGTTTGGTTTGCTTCGACCAGTGGTCTGTGAAGGTTCATATCTCAGCCCGTTTCACAACTGAGGAATAGGAGGCTGAGATGGGTGCTGCCGCAACCATGCCGTTTAATAATCTCCGATGTGCATAGCTGTATATCAGAGTCGCTGCCGGCGGAATTGCTAGCAGGCTGCACACCAGACATCGTCAGACTCTGCACATCTTTCAAAATTCAAGATAATGCAGACAGACCACTTTTCTACAGCATATGGAGTAGTAACGGCAATGGAAGAGGAACAACCAGACCTCAAACTTTCCACCACAATCAACCTGAAAGGACAAATTATAATGACACCACGAGACCAACAAACTGCAAATTACTTAGAAAACGTAACAGTTCTGCATGGGAAACCTGTATGCTTGGAGTAGCTGAACCCTTCAGAAAGATGCACGGGAGTCGTGCTTTTGGGATACCGAATTACGCAGGCGATGAGTCACAATAACGTGGCTGAAGTATGTTGACCAGACCACACACTAGAAGGTGAAGGGACGACGACGTTTCGGTCCGTCCTGGACCATTCTTAAGTCGATCAACTTGATCGACTTGAGAATAGTCCAGGGCGGACCGAAACGTTGTCGTCCCTTCACCTTCTAGTGTGTGGTCTGATCAACATACCGAATTACTTTCCACTGGATCCAATACTAGAACATGAGCAAATCCGGAATGTGGAACGATGCCGCACAAAAGTAGACATCAGGTTCTGGTGAGCGTCAGGTTCTGGTGACCGTCATGGGACATATGCCTGAAACATTCAATCTTGGAAATTGGGAATATACCAGCAGAGACCATACATCCCAGAACCTTCAAATTTCAGAAATACGGCCACCATAAATCACACTGCACCGGACAGGACAGCCGAGATGCGAAGTGTGCAGCCTGAGGTATCCAACCAAAGACTGTATAGCCAAGCACAAGGCAAACCAGATCACAAAAGCCAAATGTCCAAATTGTGGAGGCAAACATCATGCCTGGAGCACAACCTGCTCTGCATGGAAAGAAAATGTACAGACAGCTCAGACTAGGATAAACACACAGACCAAAACTATATTCACCAACACCATCGTCTGAAACACTCGTGCACAGCCACAGTAGACACCCACTCTCACCGAACAACCTTTTCCAAATCTGTCAACTCCATATCAGAAAATACATAACAATTCTGCAAAAATACAACAAAAGCAAAAAAGCAAAAAAGCAAAAAGCAATTTCTTTCGGAATCAACACAACAAATTTACAGTTTTTCAGAAGTTCAGCTGAAAAACATCGTTAAGATCATGGCAGAGACCATTATCACTTGCCTACAGATGACGCAGAGCACCTCACAATAACAGACGAAAAAAATCACTTGAGTAATAATGGACAAGATCGTGCAGCAGACCACAGTTACCAAGAAATAGACAGTCTGAGACAAGACGGATCACAAGAGGACTAATAATGCGACATGGACATACAGACTATCAACAACAGTCGGGTAGTCAAGACACGAGACCATCAACATTCACAAAAGCAACTGCAAGAAGCAGTGACCACTCAAGATAAACGGAATCTTACAACACAAGAAACAGACATCAACAGCCAATGCAGTCTGATATGCATCAACACCAACAAAGAAGTATTGAACAGCAGAGATGCACAGGTTCCAAAAACACAAGAAACGGTCATGAGTAATCAATGCAGATCCACAGGGATCAGTGGATCACAAGAGCCATGCGCCCCATATCCGCATGGGTAAAAGGTTCACAAGAGCCATGAGACCACACGCTCCCAACCCGTTCTCGCAAATTTAATAAGTCAATATTGACTTATTAAATATGTGCATAGGTGACATACTTAACATAATAGATACCCTTAAAAAGATTCATAGAAAACACCGACCTTACCTAACCTTGTTAGTATCTTAAGATAAACATCTTATTGCTTCGTAATTACAATTATTACCTAACCTATAATAGGTATAGGTTAAGTAATAATTGTAATTACGAAGCAATAAGATGCTTATCTTAAGATACTAACAAGGTTAGGTAAGGTCGGTGTTTTCTATGAATCTTTTTAAGGGTATCTATTATGTTTAGTATATCACCTATGCACGTAGTTAATAAGTCAATATTGACTTTACGAATTTGCGAGAACGGGTTGCACGCTCCACATTGGTCAATGGACCACAAGGGGCTATGATCCCGCGCCCTATTCACGGGGTTCAGTGAGTCACAAAAGCAATGAGTTAGTTCTTTCCACTGAGGTTAATGTGGGTCACAAGTACCATGAGCCAGCTCTATTCAAAGGGGTGTTCCCTTGGAGCATTTAATAACTTAAGGTGTTTGAAAATGATGTTAATATGAATGACGTGATAGCATAGCTTCACACAGCTTGCCTTCATCAGAGTGGGCTCATATACTCTTTTCATACATGTTACGGCCCTCTCGGGTCGCAACTGGGTTCTTTCTCTGATGTCAGTAGAGTAAGGGTATCCGGCCTCAAGCTAGTAGTGGCTTTCAAGGGATGTGATCCGTAATGCAAGTAAATTAAAGGGGAAGGGAGACAAAGGCAAAAACTTAAATATATAATTATCACCGTCACCATAAATAATATATATCTTATCACACGGGGAAGGTATAATCACTATTATATACAATGTGGTCTTCCTCTGAAGATTCTGGACGTTCACGGTGCTCAAGATGAGTGGTCCTGGTTCTCTTGTGGCCTCACGATGAATCCTTTGATTCCCTTAGCGAGTCTACCCCGGCCACAGGCCAGCCAAATCACAGTCCCACTAGGTGCACCGTCGTGGAGGCCGTCAACCACAAATCCAGCCTATAGCTGGCAGGTTCCAATCAGCAACGCTGCGTAGGCCACTCCACGACCGATACTAGGGTTGCGAGCCCTAGGCAGGAGCCTCGTGTGATTACACAGATCACTCTCCTCACCACAACACCCTAGTGGTTAGTCTTCTCCACCAGTCAGTCCCGGGTACGACAATTCCTCAATTGCCACGTCACAGGCAGGCTAACACCACAGTGTTCATCCGGGGGGTGACTCACAGCTGCTGCAGCAAACACGTGGAGAGTCTTCGGCTGCCTTGGGTAGACTGATCCAACTTCCATTACAGCAGTCCCAGGTCGAATCTGTAATCAGACACGTCATCAGTAATAGGGACACTCTAGGGCACCTCACTTACAGGCTTAGACACAAACGCCCACCTATCCACTCCATAGATGGCGTTGCTGTCTAAGCTCCACCTCACCAGAGGTCAGCAGCGGCTACGTCACGAGCTGATTAGGACGGGAAACTAGCCCTTGTGGCCAGTATATCTCATCCTCACTAGGTGGCGTCGTCCATTTGGAGGGGGTTTTGGGAGCTGACCCACAGATGGCGCGGTCGTCACTGCTCCGTGCTCGGACGCTGGGCTCGGGTCCGTAACAATACATTGTTTTCAAAAGATGACATTCAGTATGATTTCATGGAAATAGCTAGTACCTCTATTGCTTAATTGACTGACATGTAGCCTTAGGTGTCATTTGTTTTGGTTTCCTTATGTTTTGTGTATTAGAACTGTTACAGTATTCTATTAAGTTACCAGATATGTAACATACAGCGAGACTTCTTTGTTTACAATAGCTGCCTCATGACAGGGAACTGCACTTAATGTTATTCACTTATGCCATGATACCAGGGGTTCCATTACCCTTATTACCAATGAGATGGTTCCATTATGCCATGGTACCAGGGGCATGGTTCCATTATGCCATGATACCATGGGCATGGTTCCCATTATGCCATGATACCAGGGGCATGGTTCCCATTATGCCATGATACCAGGGGCATGGTTCCCATTATGCCATGATACCAGGGGCATGGTTCCCATTATGCCATGATACCAGGGGCATGGTTCCCATTATGCCATGATACCAGGGGCATGGTTCCCATTATGCCTTGATACCAGGGGCATGGTTCCATTATGCCATGATACCAGGGGCATGATTCCATTATGCCATGATACCAGGGGCATGGTTCCATTATGCCATGATACCAGGGGCATGGTTCCATTATGCCATGATACCAGAGGCATGGTTCCATTATGCCATGATACCAGGGGCATGGTTCCATTATGCCATGATACCAGGGGCATGGTTCCCATTATGCCTTGATACCAGGGGCATGGTTCCATTATGCCATGGTACCAGGGGCATGGTTCCATTATGCCATGATACCATGGGCATGGTTCCCATTATGCCATGATACCAGGGGCATGGTTCCCATTATGCCATGATACCAGGGGCATGGTTCCCATTATGCCATGATACCAGGGGCATGGTTCCCATTATGCCATGATACCAGGGGCATGGTTCCCATTATGCCATGATACCAGGGGCATGGTTCCCATTATGCCATGATACCAGGGGCATGGTTCCCATTATGCCATGATACCAGGGGCATGGTTCCCATTATGCCTTGATACCAGGGGCATGGTTCCATTATGCCATGATACCAGGGGCATGATTCCATTATGCCATGATACCAGGGGCATGGTTCCATTATGCCATGATACCAGGGGCATGGTTCCATTATGCCATGATACCAGGGGCATGGTTCCATTATGCCATGATACCAGGGGCATGGTTCCCATTATGCCTTGATACCAGGGGCATGGTTCCCATTATGCCTTGATACCAGGGGCATGGTTCCATTATGCCATGGTACTAGGGGCATGGTTCCATTATGCCATGATACCAGGGGCATGATTCCATTATCCCATGATACCAGGGGCATGGTTCCATTATCCCATGATACCAGGGGCATGGGTTCCATTATGCCATGATACCAGGGGCATGGTTCCATTATGCCATGATACCAGGGGCATGGTTCCATTATGCCATGATACCAGGGGCATGGTTCCATTATGCCATGATACCAGGGGCATGGTTCCATTATGCCATGATACCAGGGGCATGGTTCCATTATGCCATGATACCAGGGGCATGGTTCCATTATGCCATGATACCAGGGGCATGGTTCCATTATGCCATGATACCAGGGGCATGGTTCCATTATGCCATGATACCAGGGGCATGGTTCCATTATGCCATGATACCAGGGGCATGGTTCCATTATGCCATGATACCAGGGGCATGGTTCCATTATGCCATGATACCAGGGGCATGGTTCCATTATGCCATGATACCAGGGGCATGGTTCCATTATGCCATGATACCAGGGGCATGGTTCCATTATGCCATGATACCGGGGGCATGGTTCCATTATGCCATGATACCGGGGGCATGGTTCCGTTATGCCATGATACCGGGGGCATGGTTCCGTTATGCCATGATACCGGGGGCATGGTTCCGTTATGCCATGATACCGGGGGCATGGTTCCGTTATGCCATGATACCAGGGGCATGGTTCCGTTATGCCATGATACCAGGGGCATGGTTCCGTTATGCCATGATACCAGGGGCATGGTTCCGTTATGCCATGATACCAGGGGCATGGTTCCGTTATGCCATGATACCAGGGGCATGGTTCCGTTATGCCATGATACCAGGGGCATGGTTCCATTATGCCATGATACCAGGGGCATGGTTCCGTTATGCCATGATACCAGGGGCATGGTTCCGTTATGCCATGATACCAGGGGCATGGTTCCATTATGCCATGATACCAGGGGCATGGTTCCATTATGCCATGATACCAGGGGCATGGTTCCGTTATGCCATGATACCAGGGGCATGGTTCCATTATGCCATGATACCAGGGGCATGGTTCCATTATGCCATGATACCAGGGGCATGGTTCCGTTATGCCATGATACCAGGGGCATGGTTCCATTATGCCATGATACCAGGGGCATGGTTCCGTTATGCCATGATACCAGGGGCATGGTTCCGTTATCCCATGATGCCAGAGGCATGGTTCCATTATGCCAGGGGCATGGTTTCATTATGCCATGATGCCAGGGGCATGGTTCCATTATGCCATGATACCAGGGGCATGGTTCCATTATGCCATGATGCCAGGGGCATGGTTCCATTATGCCATGATACCAGGGGGCATGGTTCCATTATGCCATGATACCAGGGGCATGGTTCCATTATGCCATGATACCATGGGCATGGTTCCATTATGCCATGATGCCAGGGGCATGGTTCCGTTATGCCATGATACCAGGGGCATGGTTCCGTTATCCCATGATGCCAGAGGCATGGTTCCATTATGCCAGGGGCATGGTTTCATTATGCCATGATGCCAGGGGCATGGTTCCATTATGCCATGATACCAGGGGCATGGTTTCATTATGCCAGGATACCAGGGGCATGGTTCCATTACCTGCATTAGCTCTAGAAATTCATCCATAAATTTCTTGTGGGTTTTTGAAGTGGTTTGCTGCCGGTGAGAGCTCACTATAACTAGATATTTTATTTCTTCCAGCAGGTCGTTAGTGAATAACTCTCAACATCCAAAAAGATGATGTCACCAGACTGAGTACTGAACCTGTTAAATAATGTTGTCCTTCGTTCCTTATTTCTGTAGCATCACTCACTGATTTCCACAAAATTAATGTGAATATTTCTTCTTGCAGAAGGAGACTGGACTCACATTCCACCGACTTCCGGATTGATGAAAAGAACGAGGATTTGCTCATTTGTATTAGGTACGATTGTTAAAATTAATTGTAGTTTTTACGTAATGTAATAGTGTCTCACAAACTTTATGGTGTGAAATTCCATAATGTATTGACTGTAGAAGACGCTTTTCAAAATGTTGGTACTTCTTATTTTTATTGTACCGACACACACACACATATGAAACATTCAGCGAGACTCTTTGTTTACAATAGATGGCTCATGACAGGGAACGGCAGTTAATGTTATTCACTTATGCCATTATACCAGGGGGATGGTTCCATTATGCCATGATACGGAGAGAGTCGAATGGAGTCAGTGGCCAGACTCTCCACGGAGAGTTGCGTGGGAGCGTCGTGGGCTTGCGCGCTGCGCAATAATACTCGATATTTTCGGGCATATTAGGGTTACAGTGCGTGTTCACGGATCTAGGTTATCACAAAGTGTATAACCACACATGGGACAAAAATACAGTGATACCACTAGAACTTTCGTGTTAAACAGAGAAAAATCACCAGCACCAGGTTATACAGTGTGGAGGACAGGACAGGAAGACCCGCCAGAGAAACTTGCCTAGGTGTGCTTGTGGAGAGGAGTTGCTTGTGGGAACTGGTAAGTGCCTCTTGACGTCTCAACTGTGTGCAAGGTTTATATAATATCATATCGTAATCACTAATGCATTCTCATTCAGTAATAGATGTTAATAGTAAACGTGATAGTGTAGGGCATTTAAGGAACAGGTTAGTTAATGTTCCTGGAACTAACAGGTTTCAGGTTAGGCTGGTACAAAAAGGAAAGAGACTGTGTGTTACAGATAGTGTTTGCAAACGAGAACACAAAGGAGAAGATTCTAACAAGGAAGAGCCACCTGCAAAATGTTGGAGAATTAAAAAAAGTATTCCTCCATAGGGACATGGCGAGGAAGGAGAGAGCAATGGCGGCGGATGCAAGGAAGAAGCGCAGGGTGAGAGGAGAAAACCACGAAATCACAGCCCCCAACACAACATCCCCAGAGGTGAGAGGGAGGAGGGGTGGAGGCGAACCCACAACTAGCAACCCAGTAACACCAGAGGGGAGGGCAACTCCACCACCCTCCTCTGCATAGAAACCCCCCCTCCCCAAACCCTCCCAGATCCCACTCAAATGCTCAGCCAGCTCTTCCCCTTCACCCAATTCCCACCCTGTTACCCTTTCCCTCCCACCATGTCCCCCCTCCCCTCTTTTCCTTCCTGTTCTTTCTCCCCCTTCATCCCATACCCTCCCTGTCCTCCCTTCACTTGACCCTCCACGCCTCACCCCAGTATCCTCTGAGACCCTGTTATCCACCTTACAAATCCTCACACCCATGAAACAGCTTCCCCCATCAGCAGAACGCTCACCAAGAAGGGGATATGAGAAGGGACAGAAGAAAGTGAGCCTCAAGACAAAGTACACTAACATAAATGGGATTACAAATAAAACAAATGAACTTTGAGGAATGGGTACTAGAAGAAGCCCCAAGCATAATAGCACTCACAGAAACAAAGCTAGCAAAAACCATAACAAATAATGTCCTGTGCATTGTTCCCACAGGACTACTGTGTTGTGAGGAAAGAGCGTGAAGGAAGAGGAGGTCGTGGTGTGGCTTTGCTGGTAAGAAAAGGCTGGGGTTATGAGGAGATGGTTATTCAGGGCTATGAAGGTTTCAGTGACTACATAACAGGTACCATAGCAACTGAAGGACAAAAAATTATAGTTGTAGTCATATATAACTCGCCACCAAATGACAGAAGACCCAGACAGGGATATGATAGAAACAACATGGCCACCATTAACATAATAGAGAGAGCACCTTCTGTCGCTAGCAAGAATGGATCTGGACTACTAATCATGGGAGACTTCTACCACGGGAAGAAAGTTTGGGAGAACAGGATGGAGGACCAGATACATGGAGAGCTAAACTGCTGGACGTGGCAACAATAAACTTTCTAAGCCAACACATCAAGGGACCGACAAGAATGAGAGGGGAAGATGAACCAGCCATGCTTGATCTGATATTTATCTTAAATGAGTGGGATATAAGGGAAGTGAGGTAGGAAATACCCTTGGGAATGCGTGATCATAGTGTATTGATCTTCGAGTACCTGGTTAAGCTAGGCTTTATCTGGTGGGAGGTGCCTCGTAGCCTGGTGGATAGCGCGCAGGAGTCGTGATTCTGTGGCGCGGGTTCGATTCCCGCACGAGGCAGAAACAAATAGGCCAAGTTTCTTTCACCTTGAATGCCCCTGTTACCTAGCAGTAAATAGGTACCTGGGTGTTAGTCAGCTGTCACGGGCTGCTTCCTGGGGGTGGAGGCCTGGTCGAGGACCGGGCCGCGGGGACACTAAAAAAAGCCCCGAAATCATCTCAAGATAACCCCCTGAAAAGAACTTGGAAACAAAAGGCTGGCATACCAAAAGGGAAATTATGAGGAGATGAGAAGTTTCCTAGGGGATATACCATGAGACACAGACCTTAGAGTTAAGTCTGTACAAGACATGTTGAAGAAGAATGTCACCCAAAAGTGTCAGGAGGTAGTAAACAGGTTCATCCCGGCCCAAAAGGAAAAATCCTAGAAGCAAAATAAGAATCCATGGTTTAAAAAGGAAAGTATGGAAGGAAAGGAACTGAACAAAAGGTTGTGGAGGAACTTCAAAAATAACAGAACACCAGAAAACAATGAGAGAGATGCCAGAGAACCAGGAATGAGTATGTTAGTGTGAGAAGAGAGCAGAGAAAAATTATGAAAATGATATAGCAAGCAAAGCCAAGACATAACCAAAGTTACTCCACAGTCACATCAGGAGGAAAACAGTGAAAGAACAGGTAATGAAACTTAGAACAAGCGAGGACAGGTATACAGAGAATGATAAAGAGGTGTGTGAAGAATTCAGCAAGAGGTTCCAGGGGGTCTTTACAATAGAACAAGGTGAGGTCACTGCGCTTGGAGAGGGGGGGCAGTAAACCAGGCGGCCTTGGAAAATTTTGAAATTATGAGAAATGAGGTGAAGAGACACCTGTTGAATCTGGATGTGAGAAAGGCTGTTGGTCCAGACGGAATCTCACCATGGGTATTGAAAGAGTGTGCCGAGTCACTTTGCTTCTCACTCTTCATAGTGTATAGTAGGTCACAGGAGACCTACCAGAAATATGGAAGACGGCTAATGTGGTCTCAATATACAAAAAGGGTGGCAGACAAGAGGCACTGAACTACAGGCCAGTGTTCTTGACTTGTATACCATGCAACGTGATGGAAAAATCGTGAGAAAAACCTAGTAACACATCTGGAGAGAAGAGACTTCGTGACAACCCATCAACATGGGTTCAGGGAGGGTAAATCTTGCCTTACAAGCTTAATAGAATTCTACGACCAGATGACAAAGACTAAGCAAGAAAGAGAAGGCTGGGCGGATTGTATTTTCTTGGACTGTTGGAAAGCCGTTGACACACTACCCCATAAGAGGTTGGTACATTAACTGGAGAGACAGGCTGGAGTAACTGGTAAGGTGCTCCAGTGGATAAGGGAGTACCTAAGCAATAGGAAGCTGAGAGTTACAGTAAGGGGTGAGACCTCAGATTGGCGTGAAGTCACCAGTGGAGTCCCACAGGGCTCTGTACTCGGTCCTATCCTGTTTCTGATATACGTGAATGATCTCCCAGAGGATATAGAATCATTCCTCTCAATGTTTGCTGACGATGTCAAAATTATGAGAAGGATTAAGACAGAGGAGGACTGCTTGAGGCTTCAAGAAGATCTAGACGAACTGAAGATATGTTTGAACAAGTGGTTGATAGAGTTTAACCCAAGGAAATGTAATGTAATGAATATAGGTGTA
This sequence comes from Procambarus clarkii, assembly GCF_040958095.1. Lineage (NCBI taxonomy): Eukaryota > Metazoa > Arthropoda > Malacostraca > Decapoda > Cambaridae > Procambarus > Procambarus clarkii. Next base: position 11,416,517 of record NC_091214.1, read on the forward strand.
GGGAGCAGGAGACCAGATACAAGGTATCGTTTAGAAGATGAAATTCTTGAAGAGTCAGAGAGAATTACTTGGGGGGTTGATATCACGCCAGACCTGTCCCCTGAAGCCCATATCAAGAGGATAATATCAGCGGCATCTGCCAGGTTGGCCAACATAAGAACAGCATTTAAAAACTTGTGTAAGGAATCATTCAAGACTTTATATACCACATAAGTCAGATCAATCCTGTAGTATGCAGCTCCGGAATGGAGTCCATATCTAGTCAAGCATAAGACTAAACTGGAGAAGGTTCAAAGGTTTGTCACCAGACTAGTACCCGAGCTGAGAGGTATGAGCTACAAGGAAAGACTACGGGAGTTAAACCTCACATCGCTGGAAGACAGAAGAGTTTTGGGGACATGATCACCACATACAAGATTCTCAAAGGAATTGATAGGGTAGATAAGGACAGGCTATTTAACACAAGGGTCACACGCACTAGGGGACACAGGTGGAAATTGAGTGTCCAAATAAGTCAGAGATATTAAAAAGAACTTTTTTAGTGTCAGAGTTGTTGACAAATGGAATGCATTAGGAAGTGATATGGTGGAGGCAGACTCCATACACAGTTTCAAGTGTTGATATGATAGAGCCCAGTAGGCTCAGGAACCTGTACACCAGTTGATTGACAGTTGAGAGGTGGGACCAAAGAGCCAGAGCTCAACCCCCCACAAACACATTTAGGTGAGTACACACACACAGAGAGAGAGAGAGAGAGAGAGAGAGAGAGAGAGAGAGAGAGAGAGAGAGAGAGAGAGAGAGAGAGAAATCACCAGTTATAGTTTACATGATTTGCTATTTACAATGCTTATAAAAGAAAAGATCATCTTCTCGAAACATTATGCACCTATGTAGAACTATGTAGAACTTAATCTTAACATTCATCCCCATGTAATTAAACTCTATCCCTACAGATTAAGTGTTATCAGGCGTTTGTATGATTTCCAAAATTTCTCAACTGGGACTCCGGGCCTTTTACTTCTGGGACACCTTCTTCTGAATTACTAACTGCAAAGTCCCTAGGATTAGCTGTATCCACATTACCCCCTGTTGACCCTTGCTCTGCCTTCCTGTCTCCCGTAGATGCTATTCCTTCATTATTAGGATGAGTATCCCTATTTGCCTCATCCACTCCTGATGGGACTTCAGAATTCCCAGTGACTGAGTTGATCTGCATATCTTTTTCAATTAATATTCCCAAAATTCTGCACTTGCACGGTGAAATTACTGCAGCCCAAGACTTCCATAATTGTCCCTTCTTTCCAATGCTTACCCCATTACAAAATTCCTTGCACATACTGCATCCCCCTCGTTAAATGTAACTTCCTCTCCCTTAGCCAACTGATTGGCTGAGCTAGTTACAGATTTTTCTTTATCTAGATCTGTCTTTACTGCATCCATGTGCAATTTGAAGAGCCTATTAAAAAGTAATTCAGAAGGAGATTTACCAGTGGCATAATGAACAGCTTTTCTTTGATAATGCAAAAATCTACAAAGCTTGTATTAATAGCAGCTTCCCTAAATCACTATAACCCTTTTTTTAAGGATCCCACTGTTCACTCAGCCAGACCATTTGAAGAAGGATTATAGGGGTAGGTGTAATAGGTATAATACCATTCTTTCTAAAAAAAAAAATCCTCCATTTCCTCAAAAAAATAAGAAGCATTATCTGACACCACCATGTCTGGCAATCCAAAAGTACTAAATGTTTTCCTGAGCAGTTCACAAGTTACAGATAATGTGGAATTACACACATGAGCATCCATAAATTTTGTGTATGAATGTACAGTCACCAGGTAATAATTGTTATCCATAGGGCCAGTATAATCTATATGAAGTCTAGACCAGGGTTTCCCAGTGCATGACAAAGAAATTATTGGGGCCTGAGGTTTCTGATAATTCCTAGAGCATTTGTTACAATTCGTAGTTACTTTAGCAATTTCCTGGTCCATTTTTGGCCACCAAACCCATCTTGTAGCTTCTTCCTTCATAGTATTTATACCATTATGGCCTCAATGCAGCTGTTCCAAAATCTAGCATCTTTGTTCTAGAGGAACCACCATTCTATTCCCATGTAAGAGTACATCCTTGTGAATACTAAGGTCACCCTTTACTGCAACCTACTCTGCCAATAATAAATTATCATTCCAACCATATTTGACGTACTTCTTCAACATATATAATTTGGGATCTCTACTAGTTGCCTTCCTAATAGTCTGAAATGAAATATCCTCAAAAGACATAGTTTTCACTAGGTTATGTATGTATAAACAAGTGGATGGGGTCGCCATGGGTTCTCCCCTAGGTGTCCTGCTTGCGAACTTCTACATGGGTACCATCGAACAGAAGGTCTTAGTCGGCATGAATTTGGAACCGGCCATATACTGCAGGTATGTTGACGACATTTTTACACAAGTACCTGATGTCAGACATCTGCAGGAGCTGAAAGAGGCATTTGAGCGGAATTCTGTGTTGCGTTTCACTTAGGAGATGGAGAAGGATGGGAAGCTGCCCTTTCTAGAAGTAACAGTAATGCAAAGGAGCGGAAGTTTCCACACTGCAGTCTACACTAAGGAAACAAACATAGGAATGTGCTTCAATGCCAACAGTGACTGCTAAGACAGGTACAAGAGGAGTGTTGTTAACGCTTATGTCGACCGTGCCCTCAGCCACAGCTCAGGATGGAAGCAAGTCGATGATGAACTATGTAGGGTAAGGCAGGTCCTAGTCAACAACGGCTTCTCCAATGGTTTCATTGAAGACATCATAAGAAGGAAAGTGAAACGACATGCAACCTCTGAAGAGACAACTAACACAATACCTTTACCCCCTATTAGACTATTTTACAGGAACTT
>NC_091214.1:11429410-11519136 GCF_040958095.1 Procambarus clarkii
GTCCCACTGGTGGGTGTTATCCAAAGATTGTTAATCTTCACTTGTGGTTTATGCAAGTATAGGCTTATAAGCTGGACACGAGTTCTCTCACATTGACAGTGGCTTGACGAAAAATGCAGACTAACCCCACACTCATATGGTGCCCTCGGGAAGTGGAGATATTTGGGATGTATATATATATATCTCGAAGCCTCTACTTCTTTTGTAGGGTCTGATGGTGTAGTGGGTTAAAGCATACTAGTTATGGCAGCTACTGGAAGGTAGTTGTGTTTTCTGGGTTCGAGTCCCACTGGTGGGTGTTGTCCAAAGATTGTTAATCTTCACTTGTGGTTTATGCAAGTATAGGCTTATAAGCTGGACATGAGTTCTCTCACATTGACAGTGGCTTGACGAAAAATGCAGACTAACCCCACACTCATCTGGTGCCCTCGGGAAGTGGAGATATTTGGGATGTATATATATATATCTCGAAGCCTCTACTTCTTTTGTAGGGTCTGATGGTGTAGTGGGTTAAAGCAGACTAGTTATGGCAGCTACTGGAAGGTAGTTGTGCTTTCTGGGTTCGAGTCCCACTGGTGGGTGTTGTCCAAAGATTGTTAATCTTCACTTGTGGTTTATGCAAGTATAGGCTTATAAGCTGGACACGAGTTCTCTCACATTGACAGTGGCTTGACGAAAAATGCAGACTAACCCCACACTCATCTGGTGCCCTCGGGAAGTGGAGATATTTGGGATGTATATATATCTCGAAGCCTCTACTTCTTTTGTAGGGTCTGATGGTGTAGTGGGTTAAAGCATACTAGTTATGGCAGCTACTGGAAGGTAGTTGTGCTTTCTGGGTTCGAGTCCAACTGGTGGGTGTTGTCCAAAGATTGTTAATCTTCACTTGTGGTTTATGCAAGTATAGGCTTATATATATATATATATATATATATATATATATATATATATATATATATATATATATATATATATTTATATATGTCGTACCTAGAAGCCAGAACGCACTTCTCAGCCTACTATGCAAGGCTCGATTTGCCTAATGAGCCAAGTTTTCCTGAATAAATATATTTTCTCTAAGTTTTTTTCTTATGAAATGATAAAGCTACCCATTTCATTATGTATGAGGTCAATTTTTTTTTATTGGAGTTAAAATTAACGTAGATATATGACCGAAACTAACCAACCCTACCTAACCTAACCTAACTTATCTTTATAGGTTAGGTTAGGTAGGTGAAAAAGGTAGGTTAGGTTAGGTTAGGTAGGTTAGGTAGTCGAAAAAACATTAATTCATGAAAACTTGGCATATTAGGCAAATCGGGCCTTGCATAGTAGGCTGAGAAGTGCGTTCTGGCTACTAGGTACGACATATATAAATATATATATATATATATATATATATATATATATATATATATATATATATATATTATTAAATATGACCGAAAAAGTAAGATTAATAATTCTAACACGAATTTTCTCAATCTTTCGTACATTTCTTTTCACTGTTGGAGGTAAATCAAAAATCAATTCTCCAAAATTCATTTTTGTTTCTAGTCTGACGGGACACGGGCGCGTTTCGTAAAACTTATTACATTTTCAAAGACTTTAGTTCACAAATACACAACTGAATAGAACTTACGTATCTCCGATTTTATATCTACATTTGAGTGAGGTGGAAGGGGTGATGTGGCATTAACACAAGACAGAACAAAATGTGGTATTAATAGGGTATTAATTTCATCAACGCAAGACAGAACACGAAGCAATGGATATTGAATAGAAGTGTTTGTAGAAAGCCTATTGGTCCATATTTCTTGATGCTTCTATATTTGAGCGGAGTCTTGAGGTGGGTAGAATATAGTTGTGCAATAATTGGCTGTTGATTGCTGGTGTTGACTTCTTGATGTGTAGTGCCTCGCAAACGTCAAGCCGCCTGCTATCGCTGTATTTTGAATTTTGGAGAATTGATTTTTGATTTACCTCCAACAGTGAAGCGTAATGTACGAAAGATTGAGAAAATTCGTGTTAGAATTATTAATCTTACTTTTTCGGTCATATTTAATAATATATATATATATATATATATATATATATATATATATATATATATATATATATGTCGTACCTAGTAACCAGAACACACTTCTCAGCATACTATGCAAGGCCCGATTTGCCTAATAAGCCAAGTTTTCATGAATTAATATATTTTCTCTAATTTTTTTGTTTTGTTATATAAAGCTACCCATTTCATTATGTATGAGGTCAATTTTTTTTTATTCGAGTTAAAATTAACGTAGATATATGACCGAACCTAGCCAACCCTACCTAACCTAATGTATAAATATATAAATATAAATATATATATTTAAATATATATATATATATATATATATATATATATATTTATATATATAAATATATATATAAATATAAATATTTTATAAAAATTTGTGAGGGTACCACCTCTGGTGCCAATGTGGTGACCCATAGCCTCGGAGAAGAAAATAAAAGTATTCAGAGGAGACCATGTGGTTTCTCACTGAGCACTAATATTATCGTTTCCTACCACCCCCATTCTTTTGTATGTACACATATATATTTGCTTTATTTGAACTTTGTTACAAAAAAGGAGTTACATATGGGTTACAAAGATGGTTATCATAGGTTGTCGAGTTCCTCCAGCTCCTCAGATGGCGGGCAGGAACCCTGGATGCAGTGCGCATTTCCCCTCTGTATCGCCACGCTGAGGCACTGGAAAAGAAAGCTGGCAGCTCTAGGGTCCCTTGTTGTTTCAATGAGCCTAGAACCCAGTTCCTTCAAAAAACTGGTAGCACTTTTACCCCAGGCGCCGAGTGTCTCAGAAGCAATGGGGACAAAATTGTAGTGGTGATCCAGTTCTCTATACTTTCGGGATTTGGCTGCTTCCCTGTGGGTGGCAACGCCACCTGGTTGTGCAACACTTAGGTTAATGTAGGTGTTAGCCAGGGTTGATACGCACGTGTAGTCCCATACCAACTGCTTGCCATTCTTCCAGGGGTTCACTGTGATACCATATGGGCGACCAATAAGAGCATCAGAGTTACGGGGCGTTAGGCAACGGGGCTCTCTTTCAGCTGGGCATCCAGCTGTGGTGAGGGTCCTCTTGATGATGTCGTTAACTTCACTGTGCCTCGAGTGCCATCCCCCTGTGCTTTGGCAGAGTAGGCCATGGTGGCCGTACCTGTCAGCCACCACCTCGCCGCAAATACACCTATATCTGGTGTAGATTGGGGCAGCAAGGCGAAGGGCCACAGCAATTCGGATGGCGTGTGGTGTGAGACGCGTGCCAGTTGCCGACATTGGGGTTGCTAACAGGAAATCCCCTGCATGTGGGGCTGCTACTGCGGTGAGGTGAGCAATGTCGTGTTGTGTTGTTGCAGCACCCAGGCACTCTGCAGCAACTTGGTCTACAATGGGACCATCCCAGCTGGATTGCTTGTGGGCTTTTGGGGATGGTGGTTGAGGTGATGGGCCTGCACGAGAGGCCCACTCTGTGGCACAGCGTGTAAAATTGGGATCATGTACACCTGCCAGCTGATGTAAGTGGGCAGGTGGAATTTCCTTCACAAGGTCGTCAGATGCTGATAAGGAGGACAGGAAGGCTGGAACAGCGATTTGCGTTGCTGTTCGAACTCCGAGGCCCCCAAGTCTTACGGGAAGAGAGGCTTGTTTCCACTGTAGGTCATCAACAGAGAGGTTAAGGGCTTTTTCTAGCATTGATTTCAGTAACCGGTCATACTCACTTAGTTTTTGGCTACTGTAAGATGGTGAACACCTCAGAAAGTAGGTTAACCTGGGGAGGGACAGACATCTGGTGATGAGGTAGAGTGCATCATGAGCATCAATATCCTCAATCCTCCCATCCATCGTCTTAAGGTCGGCAATTTTCTTATCAAGGACCTCATCGATGGCTTTCAACCCCAGGGGAGCTCCTAGGAGTGTGCTGTCTTCAGGTTTAGTTTTATGGATATTTGGCAGAAGACCCTCTATTCTCTCTACGATGCCCTGGTTGGAACATATTATTTCACATTTAGAAGGGTTCAGGGTGAGGCCTAAAACTGTACCTTGCTCCTGGATTTTTCAGATGTCCTCCAGGAGGGAGTCTTGGGAACCAGCTAGGGTACCATCATCCAAGAACCAGATGTTATGCTCGCTGGACAGGACCTCTGTGACTTGTTTGATGACTAAGCAGAAAAGGAGAGGAGCAAGGGGGTCACCCTGTTGGACGCCTTCTCGCGAGTCAATTTCATGTTCGCCAAAAAGTAGCTTAAGGTCCATACTGTAGCATGAATGTACAAAAGGGTAGAGGGAAGGGAAATGACTATGAACCGCTCGGAGTACAGCGTCCCTCCGCACCAAATTGTAGGCATTTTTGAAATCTAGCTTGATAAGGGCCTTTTCGTCTGTGATGCTGGCGATGAAGGCTCGAGCTGCATGGGCTGCCGCCTCACACCCTTGTGGAATGCCGAACCCGAGCTGTTTTGGCTTCAGCATGTTGGCTGCTGCATCACTAACTGTTCTTGTAGCTGCCTTTGCGACGAGACGCCGGAGAGAATTGCCCATAGCTATTGGCCTGATCCCTCCATCCTTTTTCTTTAGAGCACAGAGAGATGCTCCAAAAAAGATAGGTCTTATGGTCGCTGGTATGTTGCCAGCTAGACATGTGTTGGTGAATCTGGTTAGTTCCACCAAGAGGTTCTTTGCAATGTCACCCAGTGCAGGGTTGAGCATTTGCTTGAGGTGGTTGGGTTTTAGTCCTGTGAACCCACCTGCTGATCCTGTTGGGAAGGACATAGCTGCTTTATGGACCACAGATTCAGCCACCCAGAGAGGTTCTGCTGCGATAGCCCCCACTTGTACAATGTCGTCCTCACGCGGAGCCCTGGGTGGGTGTTTCTCCCTTAGGGCTTGAGCTGTTGCGGCATCTCTGTCGGCAATTGAGTCCTCACTGGTGATGACTCTTGTTGCGCCAATAGTGTTTCCTTCTTCTATTTTCTTGGTGACTGATGTTCTGATTTTTGATGTCTCGGATATGACACTGTTGCTCTTCCTGCCGTGGGTGTTTCTCGCGCGAGTGGGAAGGCGCACCTGGTTGTCCTCCCTGGGAAAATCATTTATAGCTTTGATGACTGAGGCAGCTAAGGTCTTGTCTCTCCTTGCAGGGGTGGCTAGACATATGTTGCCAAACAGTAGGAGGTTGTGCCATGCTTGGGTCGTTCCAGGAGAGTCGTTGACCTTTCTCAGGAGGGCAGATAATTTGGCTGCTGCATGGGGGTGGGCTGCTTTAGGGATGTGTTGTAAGGTTCTAGCTGATGTTGCTTTAATAGCTTCTAATAAGTTTTCTGTGGGAATGAAGGTCTGGGAGGTGTTTTGCCTTACGGGCGGTGTGGGCTGTTGATTGGTGTTCTCCCTGGGAGGGCGCCGAGAACCCAAACACCTGGCTCCGTTGTGGTAATGAAAGCGCACATTATCGTCCCTCAACCGGATATAGCATACCTTGTCACACGTCTGACATCTGCCTTGTCTACCCCTGCTTGATGGCTCATCTTGGCTTGGAGAAGCCTGGCTGTCTGTTGAGAGCTATATATATAAATATATAAATATATATATATATATATATATATATATATATATATATATATATATATATATATATATATATATATATATATATGAATGAAAACTCACACCCCAGAAGTGACTCGAACCCATACTCCCAGAAGCAACGCAACTGGTAACTACAGGGCGCCTTAATCCGCTTAACCATCACGGCCGTCAAAAGGAAGTGATAGCCGAGGCTATTTGAGCCACTTCCCCGACGGCAACTCGGATGGTAATCTTGGGCATAGCATTTCAACAAATCACCTCATTCTTTGGGGCACACGTGAGGAACACAAATGCGAACAAGCCTGAATGGTCCCCAGGACTATATGCGAATGAAAACTCACACCCCAGAAGTGACTCGAACCCATACTCCCAGAAGCAACGCAACTGGTAACTACAGGGCGCCTTAATCCGCTTGACCATCACGGCCGTCAAAAGGAAGTGATAGCCGAGGCTATTTGAGCCACTTCCCCGACGGCAACTCGGATGGTAATCTTGGGCATAGCATTTCAACAAATCACCTCATTCTTTGGGGCACACGTGAGGAACACAAATGCGAACAAGCCTGAATGGTCCCCAGGACTATATGCGAATGAAAACTCACACCCCAGAAGTGACTCGAACCCATACTCCCAGAAGCAACGCAACTGGTAACTACAGGGCGCCTTAATCCGCTTGACCATCACGGCCGTCAAAAGGAAGTGATAGCCGAGGCTATTTGAGCCACTTCCCCGACGGCAACTCGGATGGTAATCTTGGGCATAGCATTTCAACAAATCACCTCATTCTTTGGGGCACACGTGAGGAACACAAATGCGAACAAGCCTGAATGGTCCCCAGGACTATATGCGAATGAAAACTCACACCCCAGAAGTGACTCGAACCCATACTCCCAGAAGCAACGCAACTGGTAACTACAGGGCGCCTTAATCCGCTTGACCATCACGGCCGTCAAAAGGAAGTGATAGCCGAGGCTATTTGAGCCACTTCCCCGACGGCAACTCGGATGGTAATCTTGGGCATAGCATTTCAACAAATCACCTCATTCTTTGGGGCACACGTGAGGAACACAAATGCGAACAAGCCTGAATGGTCCCCAGGACTATATGCGAATGAAAACTCACACCCCAGAAGTGACTCGAACCCATACTCCCAGAAGCAACGCAACTGGTAACTACAGGGCGCCTTAATCCGCTTGACCATCACGGCCGTCAAAAGGAAGTGATAGCCGAGGCTATTTGAGCCACTTCCCCGACGGCAACTCGGATGGTAATCTTGGGCATAGCATTTCAACAAATCACCTCATTCTTTGGGGCACACGTGAGGAACACAAATGCGAACAAGCCTGAATGGTCCCCAGGACTATATGCGAATGAAAACTCACACCCCAGAAGTGACTCGAACCCATACTCCCAGAAGCAACGCAACTGGTAACTACAGGGCGCCTTAATCCGCTTGACCATCACGGCCGTCAAAAGGAAGTGATAGCCGAGGCTATTTGAGCCACTTCCCCGACGGCAACTCGGATGGTAATCTTGGGCATAGCATTTCAACAAATCACCTCATTCTTTGGGGCACACGTGAGGAACACAAATGCGAACAAGCCTGAATGGTCCCCAGGACTATATGCGAATGAAAACTCACACCCCAGAAGTGACTCGAACCCATACTCCCAGAAGCAACGCAACTGGTAACTACAGGGCGCCTTAATCCGCTTGACCATCACGGCCGTCAAAAGGAAGTGATAGCCGAGGCTATTTGAGCCACTTCCCCGACGGCAACTCGGATGGTAATCTTGGGCATAGCATTTCAACAAATCACCTCATTCTTTGGGGCACACGTGAGGAACACAAATGCGAACAAGCCTGAATGGTCCCCAGGACTATATGCGAATGAAAACTCACACCCCAGAAGTGACTCGAACCCATACTCCCAGAAGCAACGCAACTGGTAACTACAGGGCGCCTTAATCCGCTTGACCATCACGGCCGTCAAAAGGAAGTGATAGCCGAGGCTATTTGAGCCACTTCCCCGACGGCAACTCGGATGGTAATCTTGGGCATAGCATTTCAACAAATCACCTCATTCTTTGGGGCACACGTGAGAAAGCGGATTAAGGCGCCCTGTAGTTACCAGTTGCGTTGCTTCTGGGAGTATGGGTTCGAGTCACTTCTGGGGTGTGAGTTTTCATTCGCATATAGTCCTGGGGACCATTCAGGCTTGTTCGCATTTGTGTTCCTCACGTGTGCCCCAAAGAATGAGGTGATTTGTTGAAATGCTATGCCCAAGATTACCATCCGAGTTGCCGTCGGGGAAGTGGCTCAAATAACCTCGGCTATCACTTCCTTTTGACGGCCGTGATGGTCAAGCGGATTAAGGCGCCCTGTAGTTACCAGTTGCGTTGCTTCTGGGAGTATGGGTTCGAGTCACTTCTGGGGTGTGAGTTTTCATTCGCATATAGTCCTGGGGACCATTCAGGCTTGTTCGCATTTGTGTTCCTCACGTGTGCCCCAAAGAATGAGGTGATTTGTTGAAATGCTATGCCCAAGATTACCATCCGAGTTGCCGTCGGGGAAGTGGCTCAAATAGCCTCGGCTATCACTTCCTTTTGACGGCCATGATGGTCAAGCGGATTAAGGCGCCCTGTAGTTACCAGTTGCGTTGCTTCTGGGAGTATGGGTTCGAGTCACTTCTGGGGTGTGAGTTTTCATTCGCATATAGTCCTGGGGACCATTCAGGCTTGTTCGCATTTGTGTTCCTCACGTGTGCCCCAAAGAATGAGGTGATTTGTTGAAATGCTATGCCCAAGATTACCATCCGAGTTGCCGTCGGGGAAGTGGCTCAAATAGCCTCGGCTATCACTTCCTTTTGACGGCCGTGATGGTCAAGCGGATTAAGGCGCCCTGTAGTTACCAGTTGCGTTGCTTCTGGGAGTATGGGTTCGAGTCACTTCTGGGGTGTGAGTTTTCATTCGCATATAGTCCTGGGGACCATTCAGGCTTGTTCGCATTTGTGTTCCTCACGTGTGCCCCAAAGAATGAGGTGATTTGTTGAAATGCTATGCCCAAGATTACCATCCGAGTTGCCGTCGGGGAAGTGGCTCAAATAGCCTCGGCTATCACTTCCTTTTGACGGCCGTGATGGTCAAGCGGATTAAGGCGCCCTGTAGTTACCAGTTGCGTTGCTTCTGGGAGTATGGGTTCGAGTCACTTCTGGGGTGTGAGTTTTCATTCGCATATAGTCCTGGGGACCATTCAGGCTTGTTCGCATATATATATATATATATATATGTCGTACCTAGTAGCCAGAACACACTTCTCAGCCTACTATGCAAGGCTCGATTTGCCTAATAAGCTAAGTTTTCATGAATTGTTTTTCGACTACCTAACCTAACCTAACTTTTTCATCAACCTAACCTAACCTAATAGGTTAGGTTAGGTAGGGTTGGTTAGGTTCCGTCATATATCTACGTTAATTTTAACTCCAATAAAAAAAGTTGACCTCATACATAATGAAATGGGTAGTTTTATCATTTCATAAGAAAAAAATTAGAGAAAATATATTAATTCAGGAAAACTTGCCTTATTAGGCAAATCGGGCCTTGCATAGTAGGCTGAGAAGTGCGTTCTGGCTACTAGGTACGATATATATATATATATATATATATATATATATATATATATATATATATATATATATATATATATATATTTTTATATATATATATATATTTTTATATATATATATATATATGTCGTACCTAATAGCCAGAACGCACTTCTCAGCCTACTATGCAAGGCCCGATTTGCCTAATAAGCCAAGTTTTCCTGAATTAATATATTTTTTCTAATTTTTTTCTTATGAAATGATAAAGCTACCCATTTCATTATGTATGAGGTCAATTTTTTTTATTCGAGTTAAAATTAACGTAGATATATGACCGAACCTAACCAACCCTACCTAACCTAACCTAACCTATCTCTATCGGTTAGGTTAGGTTAGGTAGCAGAAAAAGTTAGGTTAGGTTAGGTTAGGTAGGTTAGGTCGTCGAAAAAACATTAATTCATGAAAACTTGACTTATTAGGCAAATCGGGCCATGCATAGTTGGCTGAGAAGTGCGTTCTGGCTATTAGGTACGACATATATATATATATATATATATATATAATATATATATGTCGTACCTAGTAGCCAGAACTCACTTATCAGCCTACTATGCAAGGCCCGATTTGCCTAATAAGCCAAGTTTTCCCGAATTATTATATTTTCTCTCATTTTTTTCTTATGAAATGATAAAGCTACCCATTTCATTGTATATGAGGTCAAGTTTTTTTTATTGGAGATAAAATTAATGTAGATATATGACCGAACCTAATCAACCCTACCTAACCTATCTTTATAGGTTAGGTTAGGTAGCCGAAAAAGTTAGGTTAGGTTAGGTAGGTTAGGTAGTCTAAAAACAATTAATTCATGAAAACTTGGCTTATTAGGCAAATCGGGCCTTGCATAGTTGGCTGACAAGTGCGTTCTGGCTACTAGGTACAACATATATAAATATTTATATATAATTAGTTGTGAGGGTACCACCTCTGGTGCCAATGTGGGGACCCATAGCCTCGGAGAAGAAAATAAAAAGTATTCAGAGGAGACCTTGTGGTTTCTCACTGAACACTAATATTATCTTCTCCTACCACCCGCATTCTTTTGTATGTACACATATATATTTACTTTATTTGAACTTTGTTACAAAAAAGGAGTTACATATGGGTTACAAAGATGGTTATCATAGGTTGTCGAGTTCCTCCAGCTCCTCAGATGGCGGGCAGGAACCCTGGATGCAGTGCGCCTTTCCCCTCTGTATATATAATATAATAATAATGTATAATATAATATAATGTATATATTTCCCCTCTGTATATATAATTATATATATATATATATATATATATATATAAATATAATTATATATATATATATATTTATATATCTATATATATATATATATATATATATATATATATATATATATATATATATAAATATTTATATATAATTATATATATATAAATAAATATTTATATATAATTATATATATATATATATATTATATATATATATATATATATAAATATATATATAAATAAATATATATATATATATTTATATATCTATAATATATAAATCTTAGCAAACAACACAGAAATCATCGATAGATACAGCGATAGCAGGCGGCTTGACATATGCGAGACACTACACATCAAGAAGTCAACACCAGCAATCAACAGCCAATTAATGCACAACTATATTCTACCCACTTCAAGACTCCGCTCCAATATAGAAGCATCAAGAAATATGGGCCAATAAAAATAGGCCTTCTGCAGTTACCTACCTTTAATACCCCTTGTTTCGTGTCCTGTCTTGTGTTAAAAGTTTATTTTCACTCCATCCAAAACTATTGTAACATGTCACCTCACCCAAATGTAGGTATAAAAACTCGAAGATGTTTAAGCTCTATGCAGTTAAAGTTGTGTGTGTGTGTGTAAACTAAAAGTCTTTGGAAATGTAATAAGTTTTACGAAACGCACTCAAGTGTCGTGTCAGACTAGAAATAAAAATGAATTTTGGAGAATTGATTTTTGAATTATAATCAACAGTGAAAAGAAACGTAAGAAAGATCGAGAAAATTCGTGTTAGAATTATTAATCTTACTTTTTCGGTCATATTTAATAATATATATAAGTACAACCTCGATTCAACGTACCCCGAGTCAACGAATCTCCGGCTAGTTCGCACACTTTTCAGGCCGGATTTACTCACCCGGTTCGACGAACAATGGTTCGCTGAAGCGGGGATGTTCGGATTTGCTTAGAATGTCGAGACAGAGTTCACAGACTGGTGGAAAACTTTCACATCCTATCACAGATTACAATTATTAATTCCTTCATATGACAAGTTCGATCACACAAGTGGACCACACAAGTGGACCGCACATGTGGTCCACAAGCTTACGATGTTGGGACAGAGTTCACAGTGGTAGAAAACTGTTTCATTCTATCACAGATTACAATTAATAATTACTTCATAAGACAAGTTGGATCACACAAGTGGACCACACAACAAATGAATCATATGAACCAAACACCAGCCAGAATGGTCCACAAGAAGTGACGCATATTAACCAAACACCAGCCAGAGTCGTCCACACAAGTGAACGACTGAGTTTCAATGATTTTCGTTCACCGATTTGTGGCACACGTATCTTTGTAAATTAATTTAAAGGCTGAAGGTGTTTTGAATAGCTAGCTAATATGTTGAAATCTTCTTATATACATTTTCTGTGATGAAAAAAGACGAGTGAGGGTGGACAGATAAGGGAATACTGTACAGTAAACCTCACTTTACAGTGAGGTTTCACTCACTTTCGTTTGTGTTGTCATAGTTCAGTGACCCATGGCTTTGAACGTTTCACATTAATAAAGCATTTCTAAAACTGGTGTTTTAATAACTCTTTATTATCCTATATACTGTAATAAGGTAGATATCTCCTATTTGAGAAATTATTCACGTTATTGGCAGCACAACTCCAGCACGAGTGGACAGGTCTAATCCCTGTCCATACAACACCATGCTTGTTGTGTTGGATTTCGTCACCACAGTTCAGCGATCTACGGCTTCGAAATAATAAAATTAATAAATCAGTTCCAAAATAAGTTTTTTTATAGCTCTTATTATCGTAATAATGTTGCTAAACTAAATATATAACCCAAAAATATATAATTTGATGTAAATCGAATATTTAAGAGAAGTTTATGTTACTGGATCAGGCTTAAACACCAGCCTACTGAAGGGTGTACGTATAGACTTAGTCTGCGTTCGCACAGTATGCACCCAGTGCCCTTAGCTTTGTCTGTGATTGACGTACAGTATTTATCCGCCGGTGGAAGAATAATCGTGGAATTGACCATTTTTTTTACTACAGCTCTTTGGTTATAAAACAAAATGTCTCAGGGGCTTACTAATAGTGCCTTATTAATGCCAAAAATGAAGCAATATTTTGCAAGAACTAGTAGCAGAAAATCAACCAGCACGAGAACAGCCGTACCCAACACGAGAACAGCCGTACCCAGCACGAGAACAGCCGTACTCAGCACGAGAACAGCCGTACCCAGCACGAGAACAGCCGTACCCAGCACAACACAACAACAGGCCGTTTGTGTTATCCAGGTATTTAGTATTTAAGATTATAGTAAGTAATATTTTATAATAATATTGCAGCAGGTTAGGGGCTAAGCATTTACACTCTTAGGTCAGCAAACTAGCTAGAAGGTTAGACCATTAGACTCCACTGGTCAACCGGGGCCCTGCATACCCTAGCTTATCCTAACCTAGCCCAGCTTAAACCATCTTAGCATAGTTCATTCTAGCTGTGCATAGGGCTAGCACAGCCTTCCTTATCCTAGTTTACCTCTTCCTAGCCTACCGTAGCCAAGCCTATCCAAGTATACCCTTACCTAGTCTTGTCTAGCCTAACCCTGCCTTGCTTTTAAACATGACCAGTCCTTCCTACCCTAGCCAAGCCTTGACCAGCTTAGCCAAGCCAATCCCTGCCTAGATTTAGCATAGCCTAGCCTTTTTATTAATATATGGAGGGTACCACCTCTGGTTGAGTTTGTAAGAACCCTCCACTTATAGGGTTGAGGGTTCCATATATATATATATATATATATATATATATATATATATATATATATATATATATATATATATATATATATATATATAATATAAATAATGTGTGTGTAAACATGCCACATGTGTGTGTGTGTGTGTGTGTGTGTAAATCACAAAAATTAACACATGTTGAAAAATGTGACAGTGTCAGACCACGGAGGAAGAATTGAAACAGGAATTTCCTTAAGTACTTTCATATATTAATACATCTTCAGAAGGAATAATTTTTTATATAAATTAAATTAAAAAATCATTCCTCCATCGTCTGACACTCTATATATATATATATATATATATATATATATATATATATATATATATATATATATATATATATATATATATATATATATATTATATAATATATTATGTGTGTGTGAGTACTCACCTAGTTGTCCTTGTGGTGGTTGAGCTCTGGCTCTTTGTCCAGTATGTATGTATTCATAATAATATGTGTATTATTTTGCATTATTTGCATTATTTATATGTGTATTATTTAGTATTATTTTATATATATTCGAGGTGGCAGCCGTAGCAGTCGGTCGTGCAGGGGGTTGGGTCCCACATTTGTGCCCATTCAACAAGGATAACAGTGCCTGAGGAAGTCAAGAATCGACTCATGTCTGTGTTAATACCTGCTGAAGACTCTTAGTGGGTCGAGGAAGCCTACCTCTCCAGCAGTGCAACAGAATCAACTGTAAAAGGTGTGTTGTCCTGGCGGGAGGCGTGCTATGGAGGGGAAGGACACAGGCCTGGGTGAGGGTTATCTCAGTGCCTCCATAAACAACAGCCTCCAGGCGGGGAGGAGGCCTCATGTGGAGGAGGGGGGGAGTGAAGGGGAGGCTCACAAACCTGCTTGTATTCCAGCAGTCTTATAAGTGAATGTGTGCGTCTTTTCAGATGAACGGTGAGTTTGTAGTGATAAACATAATGCACCTGTGAAACTTTGTGCTAATTGTGTGTGACCGGGATACCTTCTCCCCCCCTCTCCCTAGCCTCCCACAGGCCTCGCCAGCCCACCCAGCTACCCTCTCCCGGCGGCTGACCCGACGACCATCGTCCACCCCACGACCACCGTCACCCCACGCAACCCTACGCCCACCGCCACCCCACGCCCACCGTCACCCCACGCAACCCTACGCCCACCGCTACCCCACGCCCACCGCCAGCCCACGCCCACACACGCCACACGCCCTACGGCTCCCTCACCAGGAAAGGGTGGAAGGACACATGTGGTGGGCTCAAGAGACTGGGTCACCAGTGTGCCAATAAGTGCTTGAAAAAGATAAGTTGAGTCCAGTCCTGTGGTGACTGGACCATTGTGAGTATCGTTCTGAGAGCACCACACCCAGTGAGCCAGGACACATTCACCAGTGTTTAGTGACAAAAAGGAAATTATCCAAGTGTTACGTGCCACATAAACCCTCCCCCCACCCCCTGAGTGTAGTGCCTCCCCCCACCCCCTGAGTGTAGTGCCCCCCCCCCCACCCCCTGAGTGTAGTGCCTCCCCCCCAGTGAGTGTAGTGTCTTCCGCTCGCCCGCTCCACCTGTGTAGTGTCTCCCCCCCCCCCCTCCGTGTGGTGCAGTGTCTTCCGCTCCCCCGCCCCCACCTCCCACGATCAGGTGGTCGCGCCTTCCCTCCTAGGCCCCCCTCCCAGACCGGGCCAGCGCGCAGCCTCCCAACCCCCACCTCCACGAGCCCACCCACCCCAGACATCTGCCCAGACATGACGCATAGTATAGGGGGACAACCTCGTCCCCACCAGCCAGGAGGGAGAGACAAATACTCCAGTGCAAGGTGACATTCACTTTACCTAAGGGGATGGCAGAAGAAGCCGCTACCAGCCAGCTCACCCCTCCCGAAGCCAATCAAAGGAGAGGCACATGCAGTGGTTGTGGGAACATCGTCAGCATCAACTCTGTCTCCAGAGTCATACGCCAGCATGGTGACTGTCCTGGGTCAGGGAGGCCTCCCGTGGGAGGAGGCAGCACTCAGGAGCCTGTTGCGCCAGTACAAATCGCAACAGATTACATTGCAACAGACGACCTGCTAGAGGCAATTAAAGCAACGTCAACCAGGACACTCACCCACATCCCAAAGGCCTCTCGCCCTTTTGCTGCAGGGAAATACACGGACCTCATCGCAAAAGTCAACAGAGGGTCAAATAACCTTGTTGCACCTGATACCATCAAAGCCTGGCACAATCTGTTACTTTTTGGCAATGCATGCTTAGGTGTACCAGACAGAGGAGGCAAGACACTGGCCTCATCCGTCAATAAAGCAATTAGGGATTTTCCTAGGGCTGACAACCTAGTCCGCCTCCCCAAACACACCAAACACCGCCGAGGCAGACCAAGTACGACAATCAGCGACAACAGAAAATTAGGTACCCAAGTCAGCAAGAAAATTGAAGAGGGCAATACAGTCGGGGCACTCAGGTTAATCACAAGTGAGGACAAAATTTTGCCCAGGGATGAAACCACAGCCCAAGCACTGAGAGAAAAACACCCCCTCAGGGCCGTAGGTGGACCTCCCCCACAGGTCAGGCTCGCCCCTAACCAGGAACCTCTCGTCCTCCGGGAGTCAGAGGTTTATAAAGCTATCGTTTCATTTCCCCCGGGCTCCTCAGGAGGCTACACAGGGGTTAGACCTCAACATGTGAAGGAAATGGTGAACCCTGTTCTTGGCCCAGCTGCAGAAGCGCTCCTGACAGAAATCACAACGTTTGTCAACAACTGCCTCGCCGGGTTAATCCCTGATGAAATCAAACCATTCTTCTTTGGTGCATCCCTATGTGCCCTCAAAAAGAAGGGGGGGAGGAATCAGACCCATTGCCGTTGGTAATACCCTTCGCCGCCTAGTTGCAAGGGCTGCTGTCAGAAGTATCCGAACGGAAGCAGCCACCATGCTGCAACCCAACCAGCTGGGGTTTGGAGTCCCCCAAGGCTGTGAAGCAGCGGCTCATGCTGCACGAGCCTACATTAGCTCTCTTACTGAAGACCAGGCAGTAGTAAAATTAGATTTTAAAAACGCTTTCAACTCGGTCAAAAGGGAAGCAATCCTCACTGCAGTCCAGGAACATTGCCCAAGCATTCTCCCGTTTGTGTCAGCAGGCTACAGCAAAGACTCAACCCTCCTGTATGGCAAACATGAAGTCACCTCAGCAGAGGGAATTCAACAGGGTGACCCACTTGCACCGTTCCTCTTTTGCATAGCGGTTCGAGAAATTACAACCAGACTGTCCAGCGTCAACATCTGGTTTCTGGATGATGGCACTCTGGCAGGCACACAAGATTCCCTGCTAGGAGACTTACAGCTGGTGAAGACACGGGGGGAGTCCATGGGTCTCGTTCTTAGCCCCTCCAAGTGCGAAATTATTGCATCTAGTGAAGTAATCATTAGAGCAGTGAAATCAGTTCTACCAGAAGCCTCAGTCGTTAAACCTACCGACAGCACACTACTCGGAGCACCTCTGGGCCACAATGCCATTGCTGCAGTCCTTGACGAAAAGTTTAGAGACCTAAAGAGGATGGAAGAGAGAATTGGGGACTTGGACTCCCACGATGCCCTCTACCTTCTCACAAAGTGCCTTACCCTGCCCAGGCTAACATACTTCTTAAGGTGTGCACCAACTTTTGGCAACCCACTTCTAAATCAATATGATGAGCTCCTCAGGTCAATATTCAGGAAGGCGCTCAACCTAGATTTAGATGACAGTCAGTGGGACCAAGCAACACTACCAGTGAGATTTGGAGGGATAGGCATACGAAAGGCAACTGAGGTAGCACTTCCAGCATTCTTATCCTCATGTACAGCAGCCAACGAATTGGTAGGGCAGATCCTACCAGAGCGTATGAGAGAGACAGCGGGAACTCATGATCAAACGTTCATCGAAGCAGCCAGACAATGGGACACCATTGCACACCCTCAACCCCGACCACAAGTCCCAAAAGACCACAAGCAGGCCCACTGGGATAGCCCCATAATGGAAAAGACTGTCACAGCAATGATTGACAACGCTGATGCTGAAAACAAAGCCCGCCTCCTAGCGGTAACAGCACCCCACGCCGGGGATTTTTTATTTGCTGTGCCCAATGCAGCCCTGGGAACTCGCCTCAGTCATGACGCTCTCCGCATTGGAGTTGCCCTTCGCCTTGCCGCCCCCATCCTCACCGAACATAGGTGCATCTGCGGAACTGCGATGGCAGACCAATATGGTCGTCATGGTCTGGTATGTCGTAAATCACAGGGTAAAATTGCAAGACATGAAGAAGTCAACGACATCATCAAGAGGAGCCTCGCCACAGCCCGCTGCCCGGCACAAAGAGAACCACACTTATCCAGACCTAACGACCCTCAGAAGCGCCCTGATGGGGTCCCCTTGCTACCTTGGAAGGATGGTAAGCAAGTGGTATGGGACTACACGTGTGCTGCCACACTGGCCAGTACCTACCTCCACTACAGCACACGTGAAAGCGGTGGTGCTGCTTCTTTCAGGGAATCGCAGAAAATTATTAAATACAGAGGTCTAGCACACTGCTACAGCTTTGTTCCGATCGGCTCAGAGACCCTCGGTTCGTGGGGAAAATGTGCATTGAAGTTCCTGAAGGAATTGGGGGACATATTGATCAGCGCTACAAAAGACCAGAGAGCAAAAAGTTTCTTGTTCCAGCGCCTCAGTGTTGCGATTCAGAGGGGAAATGCCTGTTGCGTCTTGGGCACTAGTCCAACTTCAGAGGAATTCGAAGAAGTGTTTGACTTGCAACAATGATCGAACCCGTCTGTGACATTCATCAATGTTTCCCATTGTTGTGTTCTTCAAGAGATCCATAACCTTTAAGCACCTTTTTGCATTATTATTTTTGTATCAACCCATGTATATCTTGTAACCATCAAATGCATAATAAAGCACAAAAAATATTCAAGGAAGGGGGTGGTAGGAGAAAAGCACACAGAAACTGTATTGGAGGGGATCTAAACAATCCCTCTAATGCGTTATGCGTGGTTTCCTCCGAGGCTATGGGTCCCCCTTCTTCCAGCTAGAGGTGGTACTCCCTTCCCATATTACCTATATATATATATATATATATATATATATATATATATATATATATATATATATATATATATGTCGTACCTAGTAGCCAGAACACACTTCTCAGCCTACTATGCAAGGCCCAATTTGCCTAATAAGCCAAGTTTTCATGAATTAATTGCTTTTCGACTACCTAACCTAACCTAACCTAACTTTTTCGGCTACCTAACCTAACCTAACCTATAAAGATCGGTTAGGTTAGGTTAGGTAGGGTTGGTTAGGTTTGGTCATATATCTACGTTAATTTTAACTCCAATAAAAAAACATTGACCTCATACATAATGATATGGGTAGCTTTATCATTTCAAAAGAAAAAATTTAGAGAAAATATATTAATTCAGGAAAACTTGGCTTATTAGGCAAATCGGGCCTTGCATAGTAGGCCGAGAAGTGCATTCTGGCTACTAGGTACGACATATATAAATATATATATATATATATATGTCGTACCTAGTAGCCAGAACGCACTTCTCAGCCTACTATGCAAGGCCTGATTTGCATAATAAGCCAAGTTTTCATGAATTAATGGTTTTTCGACTACCTAACCTAACCTAACCTATAAAGATAGGTTAGGTTAGGTTAGGTAGGGTTGGTTAGGTTCGGTCATATATCTACGATAATTTTAACTCCAATAAAAAAATTTTACCTCATACATAATGAAATGGGTAGCTTTTTCATTTCATATGAAAGAAATTGGGGAAAATATATTAATTCAGGAAAACTTGGCTTATTAGGCAAATCGGGCCTTGCATAGTAGGCCGAGAAGTGCGTTCTGGCTACTAGGTACGACATATATATATATATATATATATATATATATATATATATATATATATATATATATATATCCTGCCTGAAACGCTGCACATACTAGTGGCTTTACAAGATAGTTCTTATAAAGATAGCATTTTGTGGTTATTCTCTATATCTGGTTCACCTAACAGTAAATAAGTACCTGGGAGTTAGACAGCTGCTATGGGCTGTTTCCTAGGGATGTACTCACCTAGTTGTACTCACCTAGTTGTGCTTGCGGGGGTTGAGCTCTGGCTCTTTGGTCTCCCCTCTCAACCGTCAATCAACATGTGTACAGATTCCTGAGCCTATTGGGCTCTATCATATCTGTACTTGAAACTGTGTATGGAGTCAGCCTCCACCACATTACTTCCTAATGCATTCCATTTGTCAACCACTCTGACACTAAAAAAGTTCTTTCTAATATCTCTGTGGCTCATTTGGGCGCTCAGTTTCCACCTGTGTCCCCTTGTGCGTGTGCCCCTTGTGTTAAATAGCCTGTCTCTATCTACCCTATCAATTCCGTTGAGAATCTTGAATGTGGTGATCATGTCCCCCGTAACTCTTCTGTCTTCCAGCGAAGTGAGGTTAAATTCCCGTAGTCTCTCGTGGCTCATACCCCTCAGCCCGGGTACTAGTCTGGTGGCAAATCTTTGAACCTTTTCCAGTTTAGTCTTATCCTTGACTAGATACGGATTCCATGCTGGGGCTGCATACTCCAGGATTGGTCTGACATATGTGGTATACAAAGCTCTGAATGATTCTTTACAGAAATTTCTGAATGCCGTTCGTATGTTGGCCAGCCTGGCATATGCTGCTGATGTTATCCTCTTGATATGCGCTGCAGGAGACAGGTCTGGCATGATATCAACTCCCTAGTCTTTTTCTTTCTCTGACTCCTGAAGAATTTCCTCTCCCAGATAATACCTTGTATTTGGCCTCCTGCTCCCTGCACCTATCTTCATTATATTACATTTGGTTGGGTTAAACTCTAACAACCACTTGTTCGACCATTCCTGCAGTTTGTCTAGGTCTTCTTGAAGCCTCAAACAGTCCTCTTCTGTCTTAATCCTTCTCATAATTTTGGCATCGTCCGCAAACATTGAGAGAAATGAATCTATACCCTCCGGGAGATCATTTACATATATCAGAAACAAGATAGGACCGAGTACAGAGCCCTGTGGGACTCCACTGGTGACTTCACGCCAATCGGAGGTCTCACCCCTCACCATAACTCTCTGCTTCCTATTACTTAGGTACTCCCTTATCCACTGGAGCACCTTACCAGCTACACCTGCCTGTCTCTCCAGCTTATGTACCAGCCTCTTATGCGGTACTGTGTCAAAGGCTTTCCGACAATCCAAGAAAATGTAGTCCACCCAGCCCTCTCTTTCTTGCTTAGTCTGTGTTACCTGGTCATTGAATTCTATTAAGCCAGTCAGGCAAGATTTACCCTCCCTGAACCCATGTTGTCGATTTGTCACAAAGTCCCTTCTCTCCAGATGTGCTACCAGGTTTTTTCTCACGATCTTCTCCATCACCTTGCATGGTATACAAGTTAAGGACACTGGCCTGTCCTGTTCAGTGCCTCTTGCCTGTCGCCCTTTTTGTATATTGGGACCACATTCGCCGTCTTTCCATATTTCTGGTAGGTCTCCCGTCTCCAGTGACCTACTATACACTATGGAGAGTGGCAAGCAAAGTGCCTCTGCACACTCTTTCAATACCCATGGCGAGATCCCGTCTGGACCAACAGCCTTTCTAACATCCAGGTCCAGCAGGTGTCTCTTGACCTCCTTGTAATTTCAAACTCTTCCAAGGCCGTCTGGTTTACTTCCCTTTCTCCTAGCACAATGACCTCGCCTTGTTCTGTTGTGAAGACCTCTTGGAACCTCTTGTTGAGTTCATCACACACCTCTTTGTCATTCTCTGTATACCTGTCCTCACCTGTTCTAAGTTTCACTACCTGTTCTTTCATTGTTGTTTTCCTTCTGATATGACTGTGGAGTAGCTTTGGTTCGGTCTTGGCTTTGTTTGCTACATCATTTTCATTACTTTTCTCTGCTTCTCTTCTCACCCTGACATACTCATTCCTGGTTCTCTGGTATCTCTCTCTGCTTTCTGGTGTTCTGTTATTCCGGAAGTTCCTCCACGCCCTTTTGTTCAGTACCTTTGCTTCCATACATGCCCTATTATACCATGGATTCTTCTTTTGCTTCTTGGATTTTTCCTTTTTGGCCGGGATGTATCTGCTTACTGCCTCCTGACACTTTTGGGTGACATAGTCCATCATATCTTGTACAGACTTAGCTCTGAGGTCTGTGTCCCAAGGTCTTTCCCTTAGGAAGCTTCTCATCTCCTCATAATTTCCCTTTCGGTATGCCAGTCTTTTGTTTCCTAGTTCTTTTTTGGGGGGAATAATTCCTAGCTCTACCAGGTACTCAAAGTTCAATACACTGTGATCACTCATTCCCAAGGGCGCTTCCAGCTTGACTTCCCTTATATGTCACTCATTTAGGGTAAATATCAGATCAAGCATTGCTGGTTCATCCTCTCCTCTCATTCTTGTTGGATCCTTGATGTGCTGGCTTAGAAAGTTTCTTGCTGCCACGTCCAGCAGCTTAGCTCTCCATGTTTCTGGTCCTCCATGCCGGTCTCTGTTCTCCCAATCTATCTTCCCGTGGTTGAAGTCTCCCATAATTAGTAGTCCAGATCCATTCCTGCAACAGAAGCTGCTCTCTCCATTATGTTAATGGTGGCCATATTGTTTCTATCATATTCCTGTCTGGGTCTTCTGTCATTTGGTGGTGGATTATATATGACTACGCCTATAATTTTTTGCCCTCCAGTTGTTATTGTTCCTATTATGTAGTCACTGAAACCTTCACATCCCTGAACAACCAACTCCTCGAAATCCCAGCCTTTTCTTACCAGCAGAGCTACACCACCCCCACCTCTTCCTTCTTTCTCTTTCCTCATAACATAATAGTCCTGTGGGAACACTGCATTTGTTATTGTTTCCGTCAGCTTTGTTTCTGTGAGAGCTATTATGTCTGGGTTTTCCTTTAGTACCCATTCTCCAAGTTCATTTGCTTTATTTGTAATACCGTCTATGTTAGTGTACATTGCCTTGAGGCTCACTTTCTTCTGTCCCTTCTCAAATCTCCTCCTTGGTGAATGTTCTGCTGGTGGAGGAAGCTGTGCCATGGGTGTGAGGATTTGTGAGGTGGATACCAGGGTTGCAGAGGATACTGGGATGAGGGGTGGGGGGTCAAGTGAAGGGGGGAAGGACAGGGAGGGTATGGGGTGAATGGGGCGGGAGGACAGGAAGAAAAGGGGGGTTTTCTATGCAGAGGAGGGTGGTGGGGTTGCCCTCCCCGCTGGTGTTACTGGGTCGCTGGTTGTGGGTTCCCCCCTCGCCTCTGGGGGTGATGTGTTGGGAGCTGTGGTTTCCTGGTTTTCCCCTCTCGCCCTGCGCTTCTTCCTTGCTTCTGCCGCCATGGCCCTCTCCTCCCTTGCTTCTGCCGCCATGGCCCTCTCCTCCCTCGTCATGTCCCTCTGGAGGAATACTTTTTTGAATTCCCCCCCCCCCCTCCCCGCTCAGCTCGTTGTCGCCGTCTGGGGGCTTAGTGGGCGGCTGCCGGAGTGTGATGCTCCTTGGGACAGTCCTCTGTCCTTTTCTAGCCTTGTGCTCCTGCTGCCGTCCTCTCCAATTCTGCTGGGCATCTTTTCCTTTTCCTTCTGTTTCGTTTTTCTCCCCCCTCTTCTCCTATCTGCTTGCCGTTTCCTGCCGACCTTTTGCTCGTTCTGGTTCTTCCCTTGGACTTCTTCTACTTTGACGCCCGGGTGCTTGAGGAGGCATACTCTTGCACCCGTAGAACTGCAGTACCCGACGTCGAGAGCGAGGGGAACCTTTTATTGTCAATCCCCACTTCGTCACTGAACCCGATCTCGACGGACTGTCGGTTTCTTAAGGTGGCGTTTGTGGGGCGTATACTCACGACGCACCCCTAGGAGGCCCCGACAAGATCGGCGATAGCTTCTTGTTGGGTGTCCTGCCTCTAATTGTGGCTCCATGGTGGGTGTGGGGG
Source organism: Procambarus clarkii (assembly GCF_040958095.1). NCBI lineage: Eukaryota > Metazoa > Arthropoda > Malacostraca > Decapoda > Cambaridae > Procambarus > Procambarus clarkii. Next base: position 11,452,768 of record NC_091214.1, read on the forward strand.
CACATTCGTGAGTGAATTCGTAATTTCGTCAAGATGATAACCCCTGTTTCGGCTGCTTCTGGCTTACCTTTTCAGGCTCGTGGGGTGGGCGACCAAGCCCCCGAGTCGGTCCGTATTGGAAGACCGGGCTCTGTAGCCTCCGCTGCATTGGGCCCCGACCTTGCTCCTCCTTTGGCCTCTCTGACTCCTTCCCCTGGCTCCCCTCCCTCCTCTGTGGTTGGGTCGAGCCCCAAGCCCCCAGTGGTGACTACTTCGTCCCCTGGCGCGGCTCCTTCTCTAGTTGTTACTACTGCACCTTTTAACCCCTCTCTCTCTGGGGGTTCTCACCGCCGTTCTCGTCACGGCCGCCCTCGCTCGATTCCTTCCAGTTCTGCTACCTATCAAGCCTTGTTTGGTCCCGCTTCGTGGGCCAAATATTTTGATCTCCTCCCTCTTGATTCTGCGCCTCCTGACGATTTCTCCCTTCATCGACATCTCATTGATTCCGTGGATGCCTCCATTACTTTTAACCCCACTCGTCTCGGTACGCGTGTCGTTGCTGCTCCTTCTCAGGATGCTGCTTCCCGCTTGGCTGCCTTATCCTGCCTTGGCGAGACCCCCGTTCGGGTCTCGAAGAACGTCCAGTTGAATGCCAGTGTTGGCACTATTTTGCTCCCGCCCCATGTTGCGACCGGTGTTCGGGACCTACGCGACTGCCACGACGATATTCGACATATCCTCGCTGCCCAGGGCCATTCTATTCTCCAGGTGGACACGTTTACTCGTCCCCCTCGTGGTAGTCGCCGTCAACCCCTCCGGGTTGTGAAGATTACCTTTGATGGTAGGACCCTTCCACCCTCTGTCATTCTTGCTGGTGCCAGGTGCTCTGTCCAGGAGTACATTCCTTCTCCTCGGCTCTGCAACAAGTGCTGGAGGTTTGGGCATGGTGCCCTCCGCTGCTCCGGGACTGTCTCTCTCTGTCCTTTGTGTGGTGGCGAAGGTCACTCTAAGTCGGAGTGCGCTTCTCCCCAGGCTCGTTGCCTCAACTGCGGTGAGGCCCATCCTACCTTCTCCCGTGCGTGTGTCCATTACAAGCTTGAGGCAGCCGTCCTCAACTTGAAGCACCGGGAGCGTTTATCTTTTCCTGAGGCGAGGCGCCAGGTTCGCCGGCTCCCGCCTTACGCTAATATCTCTTATGCTCGCGTGTTGCGCTCTTCCTCTCCTCGTCCTTCCCGCCTTCCTCAGACTCACAACCGTTTCCAGGCCTTGGACCCTGATGCGCCCACTGCCCCCTCCTCTGTCCCTTTGGGTTCTCTCCCGAAGGATCCTCCTCCTGGTCCTCTGTCTGGGGTTCCCCTTCCTTCTACCCGGTCTGTCGTGTCTTCTGTGTCTCCTTCCTCGTCCCCCTCCGATCCTCCTTCCCATCCCTCTTCCTCCATCTATCGGCTCTCCCCGCCGCCTGTCGGTGCGGGCGGATGTCCATCGCTCTCCTAATGGCCGTCGTGTGTGCTCTCGTTCGGCTTCTCCTGTTGAGACACTGGAATCCGTTGCCCGGTACGTAGTTGCTGGGACACCGGTCTCTTTAAGTCAGAAGCGTAAGCCTGGCTCCTCTCCTTCCTCTTCCCCGGCGGGTAAGAAGGCTTCGCTTTCTTCCTCAGCTCCTCCTTCTGGCTCTGTTGCTCCTTCCACTCCCGTTTCAGTGCTTGCGCCCCCTGTTCCTGCTATGGAGGTTTCTTTGGCCCCTGCTTCCCTTTCGGTTGCTGCTTTTGCTGGGGTGCGCTCCTCTCTTTCTACTCCCCCTCTTCCTGCTGCTGTCCTTGACTGCTCCTCTCCGTTGTCTCCTCCTCCTCCTCCTCCTCCTCCTCCTCCTCCTCCGGACCCTGCCCGCCCACCTCTGATCTGTTCTCCCGTTTCCTTCCCTCCGTCTTTGCTCAGTTTACCCATGCCCCCTAACCCTGACTTTGCTGACCCTGATCCCGACCCTGATATTCTTTAACGTGCTCTGTTGGTCTTTCGCCTTTGTTTCTTCCTTGTTCTCTGTTTTTGTCCTTTCTCTTCTCGTCGTTGTCCATTCTTCAATGGAACGTTCGAGGTTATTACGCCAATTTCCTCGAACTCCAACTTCTGGTTTCGCGGTTTTCGCCCCTTTGTGTCTGTCTCCAGGAGCCGATGCTTGGTGCTCGTCCTGGTCGTTTTCGTGGCTATTCCTTTCTCTCCCCCCCCCCAGCCATTGCTGGGGCTTCTAATTCTTCTGCTCTCTTGATTCGGGCTGATGTTCCCTTTGTCCCTTTACTTTTTCCTTCGCCTCTCCATTGTTCTGCTGCTCGTATCTTTGTGGGGAAATGGTACACAGTTTGTTCCATTTATCTCCCCCCGAGTGTCCCGCTCTCTCTTCCTGATTTGAAACACCTCCTAGACTCCTTGCCGGAGCCTGTGCTCCTGCTGGGTGACTTCAATTGTCGTCATTCTCTTTGGGGTGACGTTCTGACGAATACCCGGGGTCGCCTCCTTGAGCCGTTTCTCCTCTCTTCTTCCCTGTCTCTTCTGAATTCTGGTGAGCCCACTCATTTGGACTCTCGAACTCGCACCCTTTCTTGTCTTGATCTTTCTCTCTGCTCTTCTTCTCTTTACTTAGATTTCACATGGCAGGTTCTTGATGACCTCCATGGAAGTGATCATTTCCCCATCCTTGTTTCCTTTTTCTCTTTTCGCCCTTCCCTCTCTTTCCCTAGGTGGCAGTTTGCTAAGGCGGACTGGACCCTATTTTCCCTCAGTGCTACTCTCTCTGACCTCTCCCTTCTGCCCCTCTCTCGCGCTCTCCTCCTTTTTCATGACACTGTCTTCGACGCTGCCCTCCGCTCTATTCCTCGCTCTTCCTCTCGGGGTCCACGGAAGTGCGTTCCCTGGTGGAATGCGGACTGTGCTCGGGCTGTCCGCTGTAAGCGTGCAGCCTGGAAGAAGCACCGCCGTAGGCAGACGACCGATTCTTTTCTTTTCTTTCGGAAAGCGAGTGCGGTGGCCCGTAGGGCCATCCGTACGGCTAAACGTGAATGTTGGGCATCTTATGTCTCGACAATTACGTCCGAAACCCCTCTGGCCCAGATCTGGAAGCGTATCCGCAAGATAGCGGGTAAGTTCGTTCCCGATGTTTCACCGGTCCTTCACCTCCATGATACTCTTGTGGCGGACCCGTTGCAGGTCGCTTCCGAACTGGGTTCCCACTTTTCTTCTGTTAGCTCTGGTCTTCATCTTCCCCAATCTTTCCTTATTCGTAAACCTGTCCTTGAGTCTCGTCCTTTAGATTTCTGCACTCATCTTCAGCTTCCCTATAATGATCCCTTCTCTCTCTCTGAACTTAGTTCTGCCCTGGCCCTCTGCGGTTCTACGGCGGCGGGCTCCGATGGTCTTCATTATGAGATGCTTCGCCATCTCCCTCCGAGCACGTCTCAGTATTTACTGAGTCTGTATAATCGGATCTGGGAGTCGTCGTCAGTCCCTGAGGACTGGCTCGATGCCGTTGTCCTCCCTGTTCGCAAACCAGGGTCTCTGGGTACTTCCCCTAAGGACTTTCGCCCTATTGCTCTCACAAGTTGTGTCTGCAAACTCTTTGAACGTATGGTTAACGTTCGTCTGATGTGGTTCCTGGAACACCATCATCTCCTCTCCCCTTCTCAATTTGGTTTCCGCAAGTGCCGCAGCACGACAGATGTCCTGGTGAACTTGGAGGTCTATATACGTACTGCTTTTGCTGCGAAGACCTCCGTTGTTGCCGTCCTTTTTGACCTAGAAAAGGCTTATGACACCACTTGGCGTTATCATATCCTATCTCAACTTCATTCTTTTGGCCTTCGTGGTCATCTCCCTCTCTTTCTCCGCAGCTTCCTCTCTCGTCGTTCCTTTCGGGTGCGCCTTGGTACCGCTCTCTCTCCCTCTTTTCAGCAATACGAAGGTGTGCCCCAGGGTAGTGTTCTGAGCACTACTCTTTTTCTGGTTGCCCTCAATGGTCTTCTTTCCTCTCTTCCTTCTGGTGTCTTCTCCGCTCTCTATGTCGATGATCTTACCCTTTGTTGTCAGGGTGATGATTCGCCTCTCCTTCAACGCCGGCTTCAACTTGCGATTGTTGCCGTGTCGTCTTGGGCCACAGGTCATGGCTTCAAGTTCTCTACTTCTAAGACTTGTGCCATGACTTTTACGCGGAAACGGGTTGTTCTTCGTCCCTCTTTGTCACTTTATGGTCATCCCCTTGAATACAAAGATTCCGCGAAGCTTTTGGGGTTATTCCTTGACACTCGTTTGTCTTGGTCTCCCCATATCTCTTACCTCCGTGTTGAGTGCTCTAAGTCCCTTACCCTCCTTCGGGTCTTGTCCCATACTTCTTGGGGGGCAGATAGGCGCACTCTCCTTGCTTTACATTCCTCTCTCGTCCTGTCTAAGCTCGATTATGGTTGCCCTGCTTACTCGTCTGCTTCTCCTTCTACTCTTCGCCGTCTTGATGCTTTGCACCATACTGGGTTGCGCCTCAGTTCTGGTGCCTTTCGTTCGACTCCCGTCCTTAGCTTGTATGTTGACACTGGCTTCCTGTCTCTCCAGGACCGCCGTGATCGCTACTGTCTTCGCTATCTTGCGCGGTCCTTGCAACATCCTTCCTCTCGTCTCTGTCGTGCTTTAACTTTTACCCCTCCTGCGGTTCCTGTTCCTCTTCACCACCTCCCTCTTTCTGTCCGGTTATCTCGCCTGCAGGATTCTCTTTCCGTTCGTATTTCTGATGTTTCTCCTCGTGTTGTTCCTTCTTTGCCCCCGTGGAGGGTCCCTCTTCCGCGGTTTTGTACATCCTTGACTCGTATCACTAAAGCTTTTACCCCTCCTACAGTTCTAAAACGCCTTTTCCTCGAGCACTTTTCTTCTCACTCCCGCTCCGTTTCTGTCTTCACCGATGGGTCTAAGTCAGCGGACGGTGTTGGCTACTCTGTTGTTTTTCCTGATCGCACTTATATGTGTCGCTTGCCTCCGGAGACTAGCATCTTTACAGCGGAACTTTATGCTATTCTCTATGCTCTTCGTCTCCTGCTTTCTCGTTGTCAGTCTTCCTTTGTGGTTGTTGTTGACTCTCGTAGTGCCCTCATGGCTCTCGGGTGCTTTAATCCAGTTCATCCGGTAGTTGTCGAGATCCAGCATTGGCTGTTTCTCGTTCACAGTAAATTTAAGTCGGTTGAGTTTTGTTGGGTTCCCAGCCATATTGGCGTGTCTTTAAATGAGCGTGCGGATGCTGCCGCTAAGGAAGCTGTCCGCTCTTGTCCCATCTCTCGTAAAGGCATTCCGTATTCCGACTTTTACCCGGTTATCCATTCCTCAGTCCTTACCCGTTGGCAGGCTTCTTGGTTGTCTGTTACTGGTAACAAGCTACGTACTCTTAAATGTTGTGTTTCCTCGTGGCCGTCCTCCTTCCACCGTAACCGGCGGTGGGAAACAGCTCTAGCGAGGTTGCGTATTGGCCATACTCGCTTAACCCATGGTCACTTGATGGAGCGCCGCCCTGCTCCTTATTGTCCTAGTTGCATTGTCCCTCTTACGGTCGTGCATGTCCTTCTTGAATGTCCTGACTTCCAGGACGAGCGTGTGTCTTGCTTTCCGACCGCCCCTCGCGGTCACCTGTCCCTGATGGAATTCTTGGTGACTCGGATACTTTTGATATCGTTCGCCTTATGCGTTTTTGTTCTCGTATTGGCATCCTTGGTGATATTTAGCGCCCTCTGATTATTTTGCGTATTTGATGGTGCTACATAGCCTTCCCGGTTTGGTGCCTTCTTTTGATAATTACTTACTTACTTTGAATTCCCCCACATGTTGCAGGTGGCTTTTCATTGTTAGAATCGTGTCCTTTGTGTTCTCGTTTGCAAACACTATCTATGTTCTCGTTTGCAAACACTATGTGTGTGTGTGTGTGTGTGTGTGTGTGTGTGTGTGTGTGTGTGTGTGTGTGAAAATTAGGATTAAGGACTTGCCTGAAATGCTATGTGTGCTAGTGGTTGTACATGAATGTAAGAACTCTTGTATATATGAATATAAAATGTTAAAAAAAAAAATTATTTTTTTGATGGATAGATAAGTGCATAGTATAATGGGAGGAGAGCAGGGTGGGGAACGTAATATCTGATTTTATAAATTTTAACGACCATTTTTGAGACCTTTTTGGTTATGTGCTGTATGTGGGTGCTGAAGTTCAGTGTCTTATGTATATATAGGCAAAAGAACTGCCCCTCATTTGTATTGGTAATGTTAACATTGTCTATTTAAAGATGAATCTGATTTTATAATTTTCTACCAAATAAAATGTAGAAGGTCTTTTTCTATGTTTAGTGTAAGTTGGTTGGTTGACATCCTTGAGGGACATTGTTTTAGGAAAAATTTTTCCTATTTCAGTGGACACTGAGATAAGAACGAATATAGTCCAGAGCAAGGCCTTGAATACCATAGTGGTGAAGTTTTAAGTAAGAGGTAGTTATGGTTTACAGTATCAAAGGCCTTTCTTAGGTCAATTGAGAAGTCATTGTTCTTAAGGGCTGTTTAGATTATATCAAGCAAACTAATAATGGCATCATTGATACTCTTTTGGAAACGGAAGCCAAACTAACAAGGACTTTGTATTCATGTTGAATTTTACAAAGTAGGAAGAGAGATGTTTGTTAAAAAAAATCAAATATTTTTGAAAGTATAAGTAGATTTGATATTTTTCTTTGATTGTTTATGTCTGCTGTCTCGCCTCCTTTATAAAATGGCATCATTCTTGCTTTTTTAAGGATATCAGGAAAAGTAAGGCACTCCAGAGATTTGTTGACTCCTTCCAAGTGTTGCCTAGCCCAGCCCAGCCTAGACAAGGCAGGCTGGGCATCCTAGCCTCATGCAGCTTAGCCCCCACCTATCATAGTACATGTGGCATCCCAGTCCATCCTAAGTGATCATTACCTTACTGGCTGTGTTTTCTCTTCAGCCCTGAATGTAAAGTGGTGGAACATAAGCAGATACATATCAGGTCTTAGAGAATCTGTACTTCATACATTTTTAATAATGTCTCACAAATATTTAAATAATTAACAAAAATTGTATAATAACTTCATATTATTCTTGCAATGTATTTTTGCATTTTTTTTATACAAAATTTACATTTTAAAAGATTACCTCTATTTTTAGATTGATGACTTGAAGACTACAGTGCCATCCACAGCAAATCATGGTCTTAAAATATCTCCTAGCAATGACGAGACCAATTTTCACAGAGATCAAATTTTTGCTAAGCAGTAGTCACAGGTAAATATATATTATATATATAATATTATATATAAAATTAACTACTTCATTGCTCAAAGCACCTTTAGGCATTCTGAGAGTTGTGCTATTTTATTAATTAATTAATTAGGCTATATTTTAATGTTTTGTAATGTTTTCATTACTTTTTTTGTTTTGAAACATAAATAGTTGAGTTTTGAAACATTTTGACATTAACTATACCTGAATATTTATAAAAAAAACATATAAGAACTATGTCCTTGACAATTGCACTAAAAAGTTTTTGCCAAAATCAGGTACTCAGTGCAGTAGTTAAAAACTTAAAAGGGGTACCACCTCTGGTGCAAGATTAGAGACCCATAGCCTCAGAGAAGAAAATAAAGAGTACTCAGAGAAGGCCTTGAATAATAGGCAGGCTGTTTGTGTGTGTTTCGACGGTAAGCTTGCTGACACCATATGTAATTACCTAAGTGTAGTTACAGGATTAGAGCTACGCTCGTGGTGTCCCGTCTACCCAGCACTCTTTGTCACATAATGCTTTGAAACTACTGACGGTCTTGGCCGCCACCACCTTCTCACTTAACTTGTTCCAACCGTGTACCACTCTGTATGCGAAAGGGAATTTTTGTATATTTCTTTGGCATCTTAGTTTAGTTACCTTACCTTGAGGTTACCTTGAGGTGCTTCCGGGGCTTAGCGTCCCAGCGGCCCGGTCGTCGACCAGGCCTCCTGGTTGCTGGACTGATCAACCAGGCTGTTAGACGCGGCTGCTCGCAGCCTGACATATGAATCACAGCCTGGTTGATCAGGTATCCTTTGAAGGTGCTTATCCAGTTCTCTCTTGAACACTGTGAGGGGTTATGCCCCTTATGTGTAGTGGAAGCGTGTTGAACAGTCTCGGGCCTCTGATGTTGATAGAGTTCTCTCTCAGAGTACCTGTTGCACCTCTGCTTTTCAACGGGGGTATTCTGCACATCCTGCAATAGTTAGTTTAAATCTATGACCTTTTGTTCTTGAAGTTCCAAGTCTCGGGAAATCATAGACATAGTGATTATATCACCTCTGTTTGTTGTCTTCTAGTTTAGGCATATTTAATGCCTCTAACCTCTCCACGTAGCTCTTGCCCTTCAGTTCTGGGAGCCACTTAGTAGCATGTCTTTGCACCTTTTCCAGTTTGTTGATGTGCTTCTTAAGATATGGGCACCACACAACCGCTGCATATTCTAGCCTTGGCCGAACAAAACTCGTGAAGAATTTCTTTAGTATTTCGCCATCCATGTATTTAAACGAAATTCTGAAGTTAGAAAGCTTGGCATAGGCTCCTCACACACCGTTCTTTATGTGGTCCTCAAGTGATAGTTTTCTATCTAGAATCAACCCTAGGCCTCTTTCTTTATCAGAATTATATAAAGATTTCTCACATAATTTATAGGTTGTGTGGGATCTATGTTCTATTCCACATTCCATAACATGGCATTTATTCACATTAAACTCCATTTGCCAAGTGGTGCTCCATATACTTATTTTGTCCAGGTCTTCTTGAAGGGCATGACAATCATCTGAATTTCTTATCCATCCCATTATCTTAGCTTTATCAGCAAACATGTTTATATAATTCTGTATTCCAACTGGTAGATCATTTATGTAGACAATGAACATTACTGGTGCATGTACTGTGGTACTCCACTTGTGACACTTCTCCAGTCCGATTGCCTCTGATTACTGCCCTCGTTTTTCTATCAGTCAGAAAATTTTTCATCCATGTTAGAAGCTTACCTATCACCCCTCCAAAATTTTCTAGTTTCCAGGACAACCTCTTACGTGGAACTCTGTCGAAAGCCTTTTTTATGTCTAGATAGATGCAGTCAACCCAACTACCTTTTTCCTTTAAAATCTATGTGGCTCAATCATAGAAACTGAGTAAATTCGATACACAGGATCTTCCAGATCGAAAACAATACTATCTGTGTGATATTATATAATTTCTCTCCAGGTGTTCTACCCATTTAGTTTTTATTATTTTTTTTTAAATCTTTTCACTGTTATACTTGTCAATGATACAGGTCTATAATTGAGAGGGGGGGGTGGTCTTCCCTGTTGCCACTTTTGTAGATTGGAACTATTTTAGCCTTTTTCCACATGTTTGCTATGACTCCTGTACACAGGGATGCCTGAAAGATCAGGTGAAGTGGAAGGCTGAGCTCAGATGCACATTCTCTCAGAGCCCATGGTGAAACTCCATCTGGACCAACTGCTTTGTTCTTACTTAGCTCCTTTAGCATATTTTCCACTTCATCTCTAGACACCTCTATACGCTCTATGATGTTCTCTGAAATTCTTATTGTGTCTGGTTCTCTGAAGATTTCATTTTGTATAAACACACTTTGGAACTTTTCGTTTAATGTTTCACACATTTCATTATCATTTTCTGTGAATCTGTTTCCTATTTTCAACCTCTGGATATTATCCTTTACTTGCAATTTGTTGTTTATTAATTTATAGAATAGGCCCAGTTCTGTTTTACTATCCATATTTACTATCCTGTTATCCATTATCCCTTTTTAAAAATTTCTTTCTGCCTTACTGCTGTATAGTTGTTTCTCGCATCTTTGTATCGCTGGTATGTTAGGGGGTTAGGCTTCTTCCTATATTGATACCTGCTTGATGGGTTTCTGCTCTTCTACTCCCCAAGCCCGGCCCGAGGCCAAGCTCGACTTGTGAGAGTTTGGTCCACCAGGCTGTTGCTTGGAGCAGCCCGCAGGGCCACATACCCACCACAGCCCGGCTGATCCGGAACTTCTCTTAGAAAACAGTCCAGTTTTCTCTTGAAGATGTCCACAGTTGTTCCGGCAATATTTCTTATAGTCGCTGGGAGGACGTTGAACAACCGCGGACCTCTGATGTTTATACAGTGCTCTCTGATTGTACCTATGGCACCTCTGCTCTTCACTGGTTCAATCTTGCATTTTTTTCCATATCGTTCACTCAGTACGTTGTTATTTTACTGTGTAGATTTGGGACCTGGCCCTCCAGTATCTTCCATGTGTATATTATTTGGTATCTCTCTCGTCTCCTTTCTAGAGAGTACATTTGGAGAGCTTTGAGATGATCCCAATAATTTAGGTGTTTTATCTCGTCTATGAATGCCGTATATGTTCTCTGTATTCCCTCTATTTCAGCAATCTCTCCTGCTCTGAAGGGGGAAGTGAATACTGAGCAGTACTCGAGACGGGACAACATAAGTGACTTGAAGAGTACAACCATTGTGATGGGATCCCTGGATTTGAAAGTTCTCATAATTCATCTGATCATTTTTCTGGCTGACGCAATATTTGCTTGGTTATGCTCCCTAAACGTTAGATCGTCGGATATCATTATTCCCAAATCCTTGACATGCTGTTTTTCTACTATGGGAAGATTCGATTGTGTTTTATACCCGGTATTATGTTTCAGATCCTCAATTTTGCCGTACCTGAGTATCTGAAATTTATCACTGTTAAACATCATGTTATTTTCTGCTGCCCAATCGAAAACTTTGTTGACATCTGCTTGTAGTTTTTCAATGTCTTTGATTCCATTTTTGTGTCTTTTGGTCTGTGGCCCTCTCTCAATTTCTGTTGAACCAATCCTGTTTTCTGGCCCTACATCTCTGTTTTGGTATGAATATTTGTGTGACTTCATTTTATATTTTGCAAAATTTGGCATACATTTAATTTAATTCCCTGTCTAGCAACAAGTCTGCCTAATTACTTATTAAAAAAAATTTGAAGTTCCCCATAGTGACCTCTCTCTCTTGAAATTCAGTTTATCAACTGTTTCAATGTCCCCATTTTCTGTGTGTGTGTGTTTGGAGGCTAAGCTTGCTGATACCATGTGTGTGTGTGTTTAGAGGCTAAGCTTGCTGATACCATGCGTGTGTGTGTGTGTTTGGAGGCTAAGCTTGCTGATACCATTTGTGTGTGTGTGTGTGTGTGTTTAGAGGCTAAGCTTGCTGATATCATGTGTGTATTTGGAGGCTAAGCTTGCTGATACCATGTGTGTGTGTGTGTGTTTGGAGGCTAAGCTTGCTGATACCATGTGTGTGTGTGTGTGTTTGGAAGCTAAGCTTGCTGATACCATGTGTGTGTGTGTTTGGAGGCTAAGTTTGCTGACACCGTGTGTGTACTCACCTGTTTAAATAATAATAGGGGAGTATACCACCTCTGGTGCAATTGTAGGGACCCACAGCCTTGAAGAAAATAAAGAGTATTCAGAGAACAAACACCTTGTGGATTCTCACTGAACACTAATCTTTTCTTCTACCACCCCTCTTATTTTGTTTTATGCTGTATTCTATTATATATCATATAAATACATAGCCAAATGGCAATATTTATTATGTCTATACAAAAAGAAGACAACCACTTTACTTTTTTTCTCTCCTTTGTTTCTATGTGGATTTTGTTGTGACTTCTACATCTTGGAGAATACATATCCGGCACTAAGCGAACTTTAGATGGATTTTTCTCTGTGAAAAACATTTTCTTCTTTTGAGATGTAATAAAAAATTCATTTTCTGACCGATTCTCACCATTTTTACATATGTGCAAAGTTCTTAGTGCTAAGGTTCCTAATGAATCGATTTGTCATAAAGCCATAACGTTTGGAGTTATAAATATTTTGCATATAAATTTGGCACATATTTGGATGGCCCCCCATTCAAAAAATATTTTACAGAAAACTATACTCTTGAACAATATTTTTCTCACTGGCAATTGAAAGTTATATGCCATTCTGAGACCATAATGAATAAAATAACAATTGGTGACATAAAATATTTAGAGCAATTTGAATTTTTATTTTTTTGTAACTTTTTTCCGTTCATGTTGTGATGTTGATTTAAAAGGAAAAGTTGGAGCATTTGCCATGAGGATTATGCACACAAAAAATTGAGTGTGTATGATGAAGTTTTGGTGCCCAAGCACTGGGCCCCTTAAAGAGGTAGTTATGGTTTATAGTATCGAAGGCTTTCCTCAAGTCAATGAATAGGCCAATTGAGAACTCATATTTGTCAAGGGCAGTGTAGATTATATCAAGCAAACTAATAATGGCATCATTGATACTCATTTGGAAACAGAAGCCAAACTGGCAGGGACTTAGTATATTGAGTTTCACAAAGTAGGAATAGAGCTGTTTATTAAAAAAAACTTTTTTTTGAAAGTATAGGTAGATTTGAAGTATAGGTATTGGTCTGTAATTGTTTGCCAGTTGTCTTGCCTCCTTTATGAAATGGCACCACTGTTATTTTTTTAAGGATATCAGGAAAAGTAGAACACTAGAGATTTGTTGAATAGCAGAGGAATGGGTGTTGCAAGAGCAGGGAAGCACTCTTATATATCATAGACATTATTTCATTAATGTTCCAAGCTTTGATTTTAAGTAATTGAATTATGGATATAATGTCTGTCAGGCTGATTGGTAAAAGGAGTAGAGTGTTAGCTGCCTGTTAGATATGTAGTAACATGTGTCTGGGTCTTTGGAATTTTTCTGCCAAGGTTTGTACAAATTCATGAAAAGAAGCTATTGAACTCATTTGCAATATATAAGTCTGTTGCAAGTGTGTAACTATCTTTGGAGAGTTTTATCTGCTTGGTAAGTGATTGTTGTTTAGACCCTAGGATGTTAGAGACGGCTTTCCATGTAATGTTCATATTTCCTTTTGCTTCTTTAAATCCATTCTCATAAAAGGAAGCTTTGGCTCTTTGTATTATATTGGTAATCATTGAAGAGTATCTCTTAACTTCTTGTTTTGTAACTAGGCAAATTCTATTTTTATTTTTTTCATATTCGTCTTGTTAATTGTTTCATGTACAGTATGCAACTTGTGGGCCAGGGGTTGTTTAATCTTTTGGCAGTTAGTTGCTTAGTGAGGAGAGGACTCAAGATGACTCAAAATGCTCATAATACTCTCACAAATTTATATCAATGTAATATTTTGGAATCTTATAAAATAAAAGTGTATAACTAAAAATTTTCCTTTCCCATCAACAGGTCTTCCTCACTGGGCTTGCTCGGCTTTTGTGTTACTGGGAGGGTGCCATCACCGTTTACCCTTCAAGACTGACTCGTGCTGGCATTGCATTTGTGGACTTTCCCTTCACAGTAAACACACTCCTCCATATGGTGATTGTCCAGGGCAAGCAGGGTGTGACTGCCGTCTTGGAGAAGCAGAGTCTTCAAATATGAAGAATCTTCGTCTTTCCTATGTACGCCAGCTTCTGCCAGCCTTGCATTTTTGTGACTTCATGGCTCTTGGGCCTTTTTTATTTATTTTACATAATAAAAAACTTTATTATTGCACATGTGTTTCACAAGAGATCCTTAACATTTTAAGTATCATTTCAATAACTAATGTACGTCTTGTAACCGCTACTGTTAAATATCACCACAATCCTGCTATTATCAGAACCCTGGTCAGTTTTATCACAGTCAGGGGTTTTCTGTAATAATATCATCGCTACATAATAGCATGAACAAGTATATTTTGGCATTTTTAGGCGATGCTGTGGTCACAAGCTGAACAGCAGTGCTGTTAGCTCATGCTGCGTGCGTCAGGCTTGGTTGCTCACTCAATACTGAGGTCAATAACACCCAGGAGTTTGGCCCACGACTTTTTAAAAAAATGGTGTCTGTTTACAAGAGCCCTGATGAAGGTGTGGTGAACCCTGTGTATCCGCGGGCCGTTTAAATCTTGCGTAGTACTCCAACACATCATATGACGTGATGCGCAGTTGACTGGAACAACGTCCAACACGTCATATGACGTGATGTGCACTTTAAGGGTTAATTGATAACTAAGAAATAGTACCTGGAAACTTTATCTGAACGAAAACACAATACCAATTTGTTTAGATGTTTTTCTTAATATAAAGATCAATAGTAAGGAATCTTATTCATTATGGACAAATTAGCAAAAAAAACGATAATTTTCATTGAGGATCATATACTAGAGCATACTTAGTCACTTATATATTAAAAGTATTTTGTATTTTGAACCACTGGGGTTGTAAACAAACAGAACGGCCTACCCGAAAAGTTGTAACATAAAAAGTTGTATATGTTTGCTAATTTATTATTTGATAAATGATTATTATTAATTTACGACGACTATAGAGGTTTCCCATTAGTTAAATTACTGGAGTCTGACTAAATGCTACTACAAAACCTATATAAATCCTGGGAAAGTCACAATGACCAGCGACATTAAAGCACAGAGGGTTAAATAGTAACAGGCAACTGTCGGCGAACGAAAAATTCGTTTCCAAATTTATTAGATGTTTTCCTAAATATAAAGATCGATAGGCTGGAATTTTCTGGATTATAGCCTAATTAAGGCAAAAATATATATATTTTTACTAGAAAAACAAATATCAGAGCATAGTCAGTGAGTTATAAAATGAAATACCACACTCTTATTATTCTATAACAAGAGATAGTCCATGGAAGCGATAATAGACGTAGTTTTACACAAAATAACGTCCAAAAACAGCCGTAGAGTCAAACGGCAAATGTTGACGTTCTTTTTAAGAGGACACGTTGCTCCACTACCACCACCATCCACTACTGCAACACTCTACTACCACCACCCTCAACTACTGCCACCCTCCACTACTGCCACCCTAAACTACTACTACCCTTCACTACTGCCACCCTCTACTACCACTACCCTCCACTAGTACCACCCTCCACTCCTGCCACTCTCCACTACTGCCACCCTCCTGCCACTGCTCTCCACTATTGCCACCCTTCATTACCGCCACCCTACATTACTGCC
Source organism: Procambarus clarkii (assembly GCF_040958095.1). NCBI lineage: Eukaryota > Metazoa > Arthropoda > Malacostraca > Decapoda > Cambaridae > Procambarus > Procambarus clarkii. The sequence continues at coordinate 11,467,844 of NC_091214.1, forward strand.
ACCCTCCGCTACTGCCACCCTCCATTACTGCCACCCTCTACTACTGCCACCCTCCGCTATTGCCACCCTCCATGACCGCCACCCTCCACTACTGCTACCCTAGACTTTTGCCACCCTCCACTGCCACCACCCTCCCCTACCACCACCCTCCACTACTGCCTCTTTCTACTACTGCCACCCTCTACTACTGCCACCCTCCACTGCTGCCACCCTCCACTATTGCCACCCACCACTACCACCACCATCTTGCTACCACTCTCCACTACTGCCACTCTCCACTACCGCCACCCTCAACTATTGCCACCCTCCACTACCGCCACCCTCTACTACTGCCACCCTGCTCTTCTGCCACCCTCTACTTCTGCCACTCTTCACTACTGCCACCCTACACTACTGCCACCCTCCACTACTGCCACCCTCTACTTCTGCCACTCTTCACTATCGCCACCCTCCACTACTTCCACCCTCCACTACCACCATCATCCACTACTACTACCCTCCACTACTGCCACCCTCCACTACTGACACACTATCCTACTGCCACCCTCCACTACTGCCACCCTCTACTTCTGCCACTCTTCACTACTGCCACCCTCCACTACTTCCACCCTCCACTACCACCATCATCTACTACTGCTACCCTCTACTACTGACACACTATCCTACTGCCACTCTCCACTACTGCAACCCTCCCCTACCACCACCCTCCACTTCTTCCACCCTCCACTACCGACACCCTGCACTGCTGCCACCCTCCACTATTGACACCCTCCACTACTGCCACCCTCCACTACTGCCACCCTCCACTACTGCCACTCTCCACTACCAGCACCCTCCACTACTGCCACCCTCTACTACCACTACCCTCCACTACCACCACCCTCCTATCACCACTCTCCACTATTGCCACCCATCATTACCGCCACCCTCTGCTACTGCAACCCACCACTACACCCACCCTCCATTACTGCCAACCTCCATGACTGCCACCCTCCACTACCGTCACCCTCCACTACCGCCACCCTCCACTACCGCCACCTTCCACTTCCACCACCCTCCCCTACCACGATCCTCCACTACCACCACTTTCTAGTACTGCCACCCTCCACTACCACTACCCTCCACTTCAGCCATCCTCCACTTCTGCCACTCTTCACTACTGCCACTCTCCACTACTGCCACCCTCCACTACTGCCACCCTCCACTTCCGCCACCCTCCACTACCACTACCCTCCACTTCTGCCACCCTCCACTACTGACACCCTGCACTGCTGCTAACCTCCACTACTGCCACCCTCTACTACCACCACCCTCTACTACCACCACCCTCTTGCCACCACCCTCCACTACTGCCACCCTCTACTACCACCACCCTCCACTTCTGCCACCCTCCACTGCTGCCACCCTGCACAAACGCCACCCCCCACTACTTCCACCCTCCACTGTCACCACCCTCCACTACTGCCACACTCCACTACTACCACCATCCACTACTGCTACCCTCCACTACCGCCACCCTCCACTGCCACCACCCTCCCCTACCACCACCCTCCACTAACCTTTACTATCTACTACTGCCACCCTCCACTACTACTACCCTCCACTGCTGCCACTTTCTACTACTGCCACCCTCCACAACCACTACCCTCCACTACTAACACCCTCCACTACTGCCACCCTCCACTACTGCCACCCTCCACTACTAACACCCTCCACTACTGCCACCCTCCACTACTGCCACCCTCCACTACTAACACCCTCCACTACTGCCACCCTCCACTACTGCCACCCTCCACTACTGCCACCTTCCACTGCCACCATCCTCCCCTACCACCACCCTCCACTACCGCCACATTTACTACTGCCCCCCTCCACTACCACCACCCTCCACTACCGCCACCCTCCACTACCACCACCCTCCACTACCGCCACCCTCCACTACCGCCACCCTCCACTACTGCTACCCTTCACATTTGCCACCCTCCACTGCCACCACTATCCTCTACCACCACCCTCCACTACCGCCACTTTTTACTACTGCCACCCTCCACAACCACTACCCTCCGCTACTGCCACTTTCCACTACTGACACCCTCCACTACTGCCACCCTCCACTACCACCACCCTCCACTACTGCCACCCTCCACTACTGCCACCCTCCACTACTGCGACCCTTCACTACTGCCACTCTTCACTACTGCCAACCCCCCACTACTGCCACCCTCCACTACCACCACCCTCCATTACTGCCATTCTCCACTACTGCCACCCTCCACTATTGCAACCCTCCACTACTACCACCACCCTCCACTACCATCACCCTCCACTACCACCACCCTCTACTACCACTACCCTCTACTACTGCCACCCTCCACTACAGCCACTCTCCACTACTTCCACCATAAATTGCCACCACCCTCTACTACTGCCACCTTCCAATACGTCAACCCTCCACTACCGCCACCCTCCACTATTGACACACTATACTACTGCCACCATCCACTACCGCCACCCTCCACTACCACCACCCTCCACTACCGCCACCCTCCACTACCGCCACCCTCCACTACTGCTACCCTCCACATTTGCCACCCTCCACTGCCACCACTATCCTCTACCACCACCCTCCACTACCGCCACTTTTTACTACTGCCACCCTCCACAACCACTACCCTCCGCTACTGCCACTTTCCACTACTGACACCCTCCACTACTGCCACCCTCCACTACCACCACCCTCCACTACTGCCACCCTCCACTACTGCCACCCTCCACTACTGCGACCCTTCACTACTGCCACTCTTCACTACTGCCAACCCCCCACTACTGCCACCCTCCACTACCACCACCCTCCATTACTGCCATTCTCCACTACTGCCACCCTCCACTATTGCAACCCTCCACTACTACCACCACCCTCCACTACCATCACCCTCCACTACCACCACCCTCTACTACCACTACCCTCTACTACTGCCACCCTCCACTACAGCCACTCTCCACTACTTCCACCATAAATTGCCACCACCCTCTACTACTGCCACCTTCCAATACGTCAACCCTCCACTACCGCCACCCTCCACTATTGACACACTATACTACTGCCACCATCCACTACCGCCACCCTCCACTACTGCCACCCTCCACAACTGCCACCCTCCATAACTGCCACCCTTCACTACTGCCACCCACACTACTGCCACCCTCCACTACCTCCAACCTCCACTACTGCCACCCCTCCAATACTGCAACCCTCCACTACCACCACCCTCCACTACCACCACCCTCCACTACCACCACCCTCCAATACCACCACACTCCAATACCACTGCCCTCCGTTACTGCCATCCTCTACTACTGCCACCCTCCACTACTGCCACCCTCCAATACCACCACCCTCCAATACCACCACCCTCCACTACTACTACCATCCACTATTGCCACCCTCCACTACCACCACCCTCCACTACCACCACCCTCCACTACCACCACCCTCCACTAGTGCCACCCTCCACTACCACCACCCTCCACTACCACCACCCTCCACTACCACCACCCTCCAATACCACCACACTCCAATACCACTACCCTCCATTACTGGAATTCTCTACTACTGCCACCCTCCACTACTGCCACCCTCCACTACTAACACCCTCCACTACTGCCACCCTCCACTACTGCCACCCTCCACTACTAACACCCTCCACTACTGCCACCCTCCACTACTGCCACCCTCCACTACTGCCACCTTCCACTGCCACCATCCTCCCCTACCACCACCCTCCACTACCGCCACATTTACTACTGCCACTCTCCACTACCACTAACGTCCACTAATGCCACCCTCCACTACCACTACCCTCCACTACTGCCCCCCTCCACTACCACCACCCTCCACTACCGCCACCCTCCACTACCACCACCCTCCACTACCGCCACCCTCCACTACCGCCACCCTCCACTACTGCTACCCTCCACATTTGCCACCCTCCACTGCCACCACTATCCTCTACCACCACCCTCCACTACCGCCACTTTCTACTACTGCCACCCTCCACAACCACTACCCTCCGCTACTGCCACTTTCCACTACTGACACCCTCCACTACTGCCACCCTCCACTACCACCACCCTCCACTACTGCCACCCTCCACTACTGCCACCCTCCACTACTGCGACCCTTCACTACTGCCACTCTTCACTTCTGCCAACCCCCCACTACTGCCACCCTCCACTACCACCACCCTCCATTACTGCCACCCTCTACTACTGCCACCCTCCACTATTGCAACCCTCCACTACTACCACCACCCTCCACTACCATCACCCTCCACTACCACCACCCTCTACTACCACCACCCTCTACTACTGCCACCCTCCACTACAGCCACTCTCCACTACTTCCACCATAAATTGCCACCACCCTCTACTACTGCCACCTTCCAATACCTCAACCCTCCACTACCGCCACCCTCCACTATTGACACACTATACTACTGCCACCATCCACTACCGTCACCCACACTACTGCCACCCTCCACTACCTCCAACCTCCACTACTGCCACCCCTCCAATACTGCAACCCTCCACTACCACCACCCTCCACTACGGCCAACCTGCAATTCTGCCACCCTCCACTACTGCCTCCCTCCACAACCACTACCCTCCACTACCTCCACCCTCTACTACAGCCACCCTCCACTACAGCCACCCTTTACTACTGCCACCCTGCACTATTGCTACCCTCCACTACTGCCACCCTCCACTATTACTACCCTCCAATACCTCCACCCTCCACTTCGACTACCATCCACTACTGCCACCCCTCCACTACTACCACCATCCACTACTGCCACCCTCCACTACTGACACACTATACTAATGCCACCCTCTACTACTACTACCATCGACTATTGCCACCCTTCACTATCTCAACCCCCCACCCACTACAGCCACCCTCCCACTATCGCAACCCCCCACTACCAACATCCTCCACAACCCTCCACTACCACCACCCTCCACTACCAGCACCCTCCACTACCACCACCCTCCAATACCACCACCCTCCAATACCAATACCCTCCATTTCTGCAATTCTCTACTACTGCCACCCTCCATTTCTGCCATCCTCCACTAACAGAACCCTCCACTACTGCCACCCTGCACTACTGCCACCCTCCACTACTACCACCACCCTCCACTACCGCCACCATCCTCCCCTATCACCACCCTCAACTACCGCCACTTTCTACTTCTGCCACCCTCCACTACCGCCACCCTCCACTACTGCCACCCTCCACTACTGCCACCCTCCACTACTGCCACCCTCCACTAACGCCACCCTCCACGACCACTACCCTCAACTATGGCCATCCTGCACTACTGCCACCCTCCACTAACGCCACCCTCCACTAATGCCACCCTCCACTACTGCCACCCTCCACTACTGCCACCCTCCACTACTGCCACCCTCCACTACTGCCACCCTCCACTAACGCCACCCTCCACTACTGCCACCCTCCACTACTGCCACCCTGCACTATTGCTACCCTCCACTACCACCACACTCCACTGCCACCACACTCCACTGCCACCACACTCCACTGCCACCACACTCCACTACCACCACACTCCACTGCCACCACACTCCACTACCACCACCCTCCACTACTACCACCCTCCACTACTGCCACCCTCCACTACTGCCACCCTGCACTACTGCCACCCTCCACTATTGCCACCCACCACTACTGCCACCCCCCCCACTTCCACCACCCTTCCCTACCACCACCCTTCCCTACCACCACCCTCAACTACCACCACTTTCTACTTCTGCCACCCTCCACTACTGCCACCCTCCACTACCGCCACCCTCCACTACCGCCACCCTCCACTATCGCCACCCTCCACTACTGCCACCCTTCATTACTTCAACCCCTCCACTACTGCCACCCTCCATCACCGCCACCCTCCACTACTGCCACCCTCCACTACCGCCACCCTCCACTACCGCCACCCTCCACTATCGCCACCCTCCACTATCGCCCCACTACACTACCGCCACCCTCCACTACCGCCACCCTCCACTATCGCCACCCTCCACTATCGCCACCCTCCACTACTGCCACCTTCCACTACCGCCACCCTCCACTATCGCCACCCTCCACTACCGCCACCCTCCACTACTGCCATCATCTTCTACTGCCACACTCCACTACCGCCACCCTCCACTACTGCCACACTCCAGTACCGCCACACTCCACTACCGCCACCCTCCACTACCGCCACCCTCCACTACCGCCACCCTCCACTACCGCCACCCTCCACTACTGCCACCCTCCACTACTGCCACCCTCCACTACCGCCACCCTCCACTACTGCCACACTCCACTACCGCCACCCTCCACTACTGCCACCCTCCAATACTGCCACCACCTTCCACTACTACCACCCTCCACTATCGGCACCCTCCACTACTGCCACCCTCCACTACTGCCACCCTCCACTACCGCCACCCTCCACTACTGCCACACCCCACTACCGCCACCCTCCACTACCGCCACCCTCCACTACCGCCACCCTCCAATACATCCACCCTCCAATACATCCACCCTCCACTACTGCCACCCTCCACTAACGGCACCCTCCACCACCGCCAAGCTCCACTACTGCCACCCTCCACTACCGCCACCCTCCACTACTGCCACACTCCACTACTGCCACACTCCACTACTTCCACACTCCACTACCGCCACCCTCCACTACTGCCACCCTCCACTTCCGGTACCCTCCACTACCGCCACCCTCCACTACTGCCACCCTCCACTACTGCCACCCTCCACTACCACCACCCTCCACTACCACCACCCTCCAATACCACCACACTCCAATACCACTACCCTCCATTACTGGAATTCTCTACTACTGCCACCCTCCACTACTGCCACCCTCCACTACTAACACCCTCCACTACTGCCACCCTCCACTACTGCCACCCTCCACTACTAACACCCTCCACTACTGCCACCCTCCACTACTGCCACTCTCCACTACTGCCACCCTTCACTACTGCCACCCTCCACTACTGCCACCTTCCACTGACACCATCCTCCCCTACCACCACCCTCCACTACCGCCACATTTACTACTGCCACTCTCCACTACCACTAACGTCCACTAATGCCACCCTCCACTACCACTACCCTCCACTACTGCCCCCCTCCACTACCACCACCCTCCACTACCGCCACCCTCCACTACCACCACCCTCCACTACCGCCACCCTCCACTACCGCCACCCTCCACTACTGCTACCCTCCACATTTGCCACCCTCCACTGCCACCACTATCCTCTACCACCACCCTCCACTACCGCCACTTTCTACTACTGCTACCCTCCACAACCACTACCCTCCGCTACTGCCACTTTCCACTACTGACACCCTCCACTACTGCCACCCTCCACTACCACCACCCTCCACTACTGCCACCCTCCACTACTGCCACCCTCCACTACTGCGACCCTTCACTACTGCCACTCTTCACTACTGCCAACCCCCCACTACTGCCACCCTCCACTACCACCACCCTCCATTACTGCCACCCTCCACTACTGCCACCCTCCACTATTGCAACCCTCCACTACTACCACCACCCTCCACTACCATCACCCTCCACTACCACCACCCTCTACTACCACCACCCTCTACTACTGCCACCCTCCACTACAGCCACTCTCCACTACTTCCACCATAAATTGCCACCACCCTCTACTACTGCCACCTTCCAATACCTCAACCCTCCACTACCGCCACCCTCCACTATTGACACACTATACTACTGCCACCATCCACTACCGCCACCCTCCACTACTGCCACCCTCCACTACTGCCACCCTCCATGACTGCCACCCTTCACTACTGCCACCCACACTACTGCCACCCACCACTACCTCCAACCTCCACTACTGCCACCCCTCCAATACTGCAACCCTCCACTACCACCACCCTCCACTACCACCACCCTCCACTACCACCACCCTCCAATACCACCACACTCCAATACCACTACCCTCCGTTACTGCCATCCTCTACTACTGCCACCCTCCACTACTGGCACCTTCAAATACCACCACCCTCCACTACTGCCACCCTCCAATACCACCACCCTCCAATACCACCACCCTCCACTACTACTACCATCCACTATTGCCACCCTCCACTACCACCACCCTCCACTACCACCACCCTCCACTACCACCACCCTCCACTAGTGCCACCCTCCACTACCACCACCCTCCACTACCACCACCCTCCACTACCACCACCCTCCAATACCACCACACTCCAATACCACTACCCTCCATTACTGGAATTCTCTACTACTGCCACCCTCCACTACTGCCATCCTCCACTACCAGAACCCTCCACTACTGCCACCCTGCAATACTGCCACCCTCCACTGCTGCCACCCTCAACTACCACCACCCTCCACTACTGCCACCATGCACTACTGCCACCCTCCACTACTACCACCACCCTCCACTACCACCACCCTCCACTACCCCCACCCTCCACTACCGCCACCTTCCACTACCACCACATTTACTACTGCCACCCTCCACTACTACCACCACCCTCCACTACCACCACCCTCCACTACTACCATCCTCCCCTACCCCCACCCTTCACTACCGCCACATTTACTACTGCCACTCTCCACTACAACTAACCTCCACTACTGCCAACCTCCACTACCACTACCCTCCACTACGGCCATCCTGCACTACCACTACCCTCCACTGCTGCCACCTGCCATTACTGCCACCCTCTACTACCACCACCCTCCACTACCACCACCCTCCACTAGTGCCACCCTCCAATACCACCACCCTCCACTACCACCACCCTCCACTACTGCCATCCTCCACTAGTGCCACCCTCCACTAGTGCCACCCTCCAATACCACCACCCTCCACTACCACCACCCTCCACTACTGCCTCCCTCCACAACCACTACCCTCCAATACCACCACCCTCCACTACCACCACCCTCCATTACTGCCACCCTCCACTACCACCACCCTCCACTACTGCCACCCTACACTACCACCACCCTCCACTACCGCCACCCTCCACTACTGACACCCTCCATTACTGCCACCTTCTACTACTGCTACCCTCCACTACTGCCACCCTCCACTACTGACACCCTCCACTACTGCCACCCTCCACTACCCCCACCTTCCACTTCCACCACTTTCTAGTACTACCACCCTCTACTACTACCACCCTCTACTATCGCCACCCTCCAATATCGCAACCTCCCACTACCGCCACCCTCCACTACCTCCATCCTCCACTACTACTACCCTCCTCTACTGCCACCCTCTACTGCCATTACCCTCCACTAGTGCCACCCTCCACTACTGCTACTTTCCAATACTGCCACATTCCACATTTTCTACCATCACTACCACCACCCTCCTGCCACCACTCTCCACCACTGCCACCCTTCACTACCGCCAATCTCCACTTCCGCCACCCTCCACTACCGCCACACTTCATTACTGCCACCCTCTACTACTGCCACCTTCCACTACCACTACCCTCCACTACTGCCATCGTGAACTACTGCCACCCTCCACTACCTCCACCCTCCAATGCCACCATCCTCGTGACACCACTCTCCACTACTGCCACCCTCCACTACCACTACCACCCTCCATTACTGCCACCCTCTACTACTTCCTCCACTGCCACCACCATCCCCTACCACCACCCTCCACTACCGCCACTTTCTACTACTACCACCATCCACTACTGCTACCCTCCACTGCCACCACCCTCCACTACTGCCACCCTCTACTACTGACGCTCTCCAATACCTCCACCCTCCACTACCACTACCCTCCACTACCACTACCCTCCACTACTAACACCCTCCACATCTGCCACCCTCCACTACTGCTACCCTCCACTACCGCCACTTTCTACTACTGCCACCCTCCACTACTGCTACCCTCCACTACCAACACCCTCCACTACTGCCACCCTCTACTACTGACGCTCTCCAATACCTCCACCCTCCACTGCCACCCTCCACTACCACTACCCTCCTTTACTAACACCCTCCACATCTGCCACCCTCCACTACCACTACCTTCCACTACTGCCACCCTCCACTACTGCCACCCTCCACTACTAACACCCTCCACTACCACTACCCTCCACTACTACCACCATTCACTACCGCCACTCTCCACTACCGCCACCCTCCACTACTGCCACCCTCTACTACTGCCACCCTCTACTACTGCACCCTCCACTACCGCCACCCTCCACTACCACCACCCTCCACTACCGCCACCCTCCGCTACCGCCATCCTCCAATACCGCCACCCTGCACTACCGCCACCCTCCACTACTGCTACCCTCCACTACCGCCACCCTCCACTGCCACCACCATCCTCTACCACCACCCTCCACTACCGCCACTTTCTACTTCTGCCACCCTCCACAACCACTACCCTCCACTACTGCCACTTTCCACTACTGACACCCTCCACTAACAGCACCCTCCACTACTGCCACCCTCCACTATTGACACACTATACTACTATCACTCTCCACTGCCACCACCCTTCCCTACTGCCACATACTAGTACTGCCACCCTCCACTACCACTAACCTCTACTACTGCCATCCTCAACTACCACTAACCTCTACTACTGCCACAATCCACTACTGCTAGCCAACCTCCACTACTGCCACCCTCCACTACCGCCATCCTCCAATTCCACCACCCTCCACTACCGCCACCCTCCATATCCACCACCCTCTCCAACCACCACCGTCCACTACCGCCACTTTCTACTACTGCCACCCTCCACTATCACTACTCTCCACTACTGCCACCTTCCACTGCCACCATCCTCCCCTACCACCACCCTCCACTACCGCCACATTTACTACTGCCACTCTCCACTACCGCCACCCTCCACTACCGCCACCCTCCACTACTGTCACCCTCCAATACCACCACCCTCCACTACTGCCTCCCTCCACAACCACTACCCTCCACTACCTCCAACCTCTACTACTGCCACCCTCCAATACCGCCACCCTCCACTACTGCCACCCTCCACTACCGCCACCCTCCACTACAGCCACCCTCCACTACTGCCACCCTCCACTACTGCCACCCTCCACTTCGACTACCATCCACTACTGCAACTCTCCAATGCTGGCACCCTCCACTACCACCACCCTCCACTACAGCCACCCTCCACTACTGCCACCCTCCACTACAGCCACCCTCCACTACTACCACCCTCCACTACTGCCACCCTCAACTACTGCCACCCTCAACTACTGCCACCCTCAACTACTGCCACCCTCCACTACTACTAACATCCACTATTGCCACCCTCCACTATCGCCACCCTTCACTATCTCAACCCCCCACCCACTACAGCCACCCCCCACTATCGCCACCCGCCACTACCACCATCCTCCACAACCACCACCCTCCACTACCACCACCCTCCAATACCACCACCCTCCACTACTGCCACCCTCCACTACTGCCACCCTCGAATACCAATACCCTCCATTACTGCAATTCTCTACTACTGCCACCCTCCACTACTGCCACCCTCCACTACTACCACCACCCTCCACTACTGCCACCCTCCACTACCACTACCCTCCACTACGGCCAACCTGCAATACTGCCACCCTCCACTACTGCCTCCCTCCACAACCACTACCCTCCACTACCTCCACCCTCTACTACAGCCACCCTCCACTACTGCCACCCTTTACTACTGCCACCCTGCACTATTGCTACCCTCCACTACTGCCACCCTCCACTATTACCACCCTCCAATACCTCCACCCTCCACTTCGACTACCATCCACTACTGCCACCCCTCCACTACTACCACCATCCACTACTGCCACCCTCCACTACTGACACACTATACTAATGCCACCCTCTACTACTACTACCATCGACTATTGCCACCCTTCACTATCTCAACCCCCCACCCACTACAGCCACCCCCCCACTATCGCCACTCCCCACTACCAACATCCTCCACAACCCTCCACTACCACCACCCTCCAATAACAGCACCCTCCACTACTGCCACCCTCCACTATTGACACACTATACTACTATCACTCTCCACTGCCACCACCCTTCCCTACTGCCACATACTAGTACTGCCACCCTCCACTACCACTAACCTCTACTACTGCCATCCTCAACTACCACTAACCTCTACTACTGCCACAATCCACTACTGCCAGCCAACCTCCACTACTGCCACCCTCCACTACCGCCATCCTCCAATTCCACCACCCTCCACTACCGCCACCCTCCATATCCACCACCCTCTCCAACCACCACCGTCCACTACCGCCACTTTCTACAACTGCCACCCTCCACTATCACTACTCTCCACTACTGCCACCTTCCACTGCCACCATCCTCCCCTACCACCACCCTCCACTACCGCCACATTTACTACTGCCACTCTCCACTACCACTAACCTCCACTACTGCCACCCTGCACTACCGCCACCCTCCACTACCGCCACCCTCCACTACTGTCACCCTCCAATACCACCACCCTCCACTACTGCCTCCCTCCACAACCACTACCCTCCACTACCTCCAACCTCTACTACTGCCACCCTCCAATACCGCCACCCTCCACTACTGCCACCCTCCACTACCGCCACCCTCCACTACAGCCACCCTCCACTACTGTCACCCTCCACTACTGCCACCCTCCACTACTGCCACCCTCCACTTCGACTACCATCCACTACTGCAACTCTCCAATGCTGGCACCCTCCACTACCACCACCCTCCACTACAGCCACCCTCCACTACTGCCACCCTCCACTACAGCCACCCTCCACTACTACCACCCTCCACTACTGCCACCCTCAACTACTGCCACCCTCAACTACTGCCACCCTCAACTACTGCCACCCTCCATTACTACTACCATCCACTATTGCCACCCTCCACTATCGCCACCCTTCACTATCTCAACCCCCCACCCACTACAGCCACCCCCCACTATCGCCATCCTCCACTACCACCATCCTCCACAACCACCACCCTCCACTACCACCACCCTCCAATACCACCACCCTCCACTACCACCACCCTCCACTAGTGCCACCCTCCAATACCACCACCCTCCACTACTGCCACCCTCCACTACTGCCACCCTCGAATACCAATACCCTCCATTACTGCAATTCTCTACTACTGCCACCCTCCACTACTGCCACCCTCCACTACTACCACCACCCTCCACTACTGCCACCCTCCACTACCACTACCCTCCACTACGGCCAACCTGCAATACTGCCACCCTCCACTACTGCCTCCCTCCACAACCACTACCCTCCACTACCTCCACCCTCTACTACAGCCACCCTCCACTACTGCCACCCTTTACTACTGCCACCCTGCACTATTGCTACCCTCCACTACTGCCACCCTCCACTATTACCACCCTCCAATACCTCCACCCTCCACTTCGACTACCATCCACTACTGCCACCCCTCCACTACTACCACCATCCACTACTGCCACCCCTCCACTACTACCACCATCCACTACTGCCACCCTCCACTACTGACAAACTATACTAATGCCACCCTCTACTACTACTACCATCGACTATTGCCACCCTTCACTATCTCAACCCCCCACCCATTACAGCCACCCCCCCCAATATCGCCACCCCCCACTACCAACATCCTCCACAACCCTCCACTACCACCACCCTCCACTACCAGCACCCTCCACTACCAGCACCCTCCACTACCAGCACCCTCCAATACCACCACCCTCCAATACCAATACCCTCCATTTCTGCAATTCTCTGCTACTGCCACCCTCCATTACTGCCATCCTCCACTAACAGAACCCTCCACTACTGCCACCCTGCACTACTGCCACCCTCCACTACTACCACCACCCTCCACTACCGCCACCATCCTCCGCTATCACCACCCTCAACTACCGCCACTTTCTACTTCTGCCACCCTCCACTACCGCCACCCTCCACTACTGCCACCCTCCACTACTGCCACCCTCCACTAACGCCACCCTCCACGACCACTACCCTCAACTACGGCCATCCTGCACTACTGCCACCCTCCACTAACGCCACCCTCCACTAATGCCACCCTCCACTACTGCCACCCTCCACTACTGCCACCCTCCACTACTGCCACCCTCCACTAACGCCACCCTCCACTACTGCCACCCTCCACTACTGCCACCCTGCACTATTGCTACCCTCCACTACCACCATCCTCCACTACCACCACACTCCACTGCCACCACACTCCACTGCCACCACACTCCACTGCCACCACACTTCACTACCACCACACTCCACTGCCACCACACTCCACTACCACCACACTCCACTACTACCACCCTCCACTACTGCCACCCTCCACTACCTCCACCCTCCACTACTGCCACCCTGCACTACTGCCACCCTCCACTATTGCCACCCACCACTACTGCCACCCCCCCACTTCCACCACCCTTCCCTACCACCACCCTCAACTACCACCACTTTCTACTTCTGCCACCCTCCACTACTGCCACCCTCCACTACTGCCACCCTCCACTACTGCCACCCTCCACTATCGCCACCCTCCACTACTGCCACCCTTCACTACTTCAACCCCCCCACTACTGCCACCCTCCATCACCGCCACCCTCCACTACTGCCACCCTCCACTACGGCCACCCTCCACTACTGCCACCCTCCACTATCGCCACCCTCCACTATCGCCACCCTCCACTACCGCCACCCTCCACTACCGCCACCCTTCACTATCGCCACCCTCCACTATCGCCACCCTCTACTACTGCCATCTTCCACTACCGCCACCCTCCACTATCGCCACCCTCCACTACTGCCACCCTCCACTACTGCCATCATCTAATACTGCCACACTCCACTACCGCCACCCTCCACTACTGCCACACTCCAGTACCGCCACACTCCACTACCGCCACCCTCCAATACCGCCACCCTCCACTACTGCCACCCTCCACTACCGCCACCCTCCACTACTGCCACCCTCCACTACTGCCACCCTCCACTACTGCCACACTCCACTACCGCCACCCTCCACTACTGCCACCCTCCAATACTGCCACCACCTTCCACTACTACCACCCTCCACTACCGGCACCCTCCACTACTGCCACCCTCCACTACTGCCACCCTCCACTACCGCCACCCTCCACTACTGCCACACTCCACTACCGCCACCCTCCACTACCGCCACCCTCCACTACCGCCACCCTCCAATACATCCACCCTCCAATACATCCACCCTCCACTACTGGCACCCTCCACTAACGGCACCCTCCACCACCGCCAAGCTCCACTACTGCCACCCTCCACTACCGCCACCCTCCACTACTGCCACACTCCACTACTGCCACACTCCACTACCGCCACCCTCCACTACTGCCACCCTCCACTTCCGCCACCCTCCACTACCGCCACCCTCCACTACTGCCACCCTCCACTACCACCACCCTCCACTACTGCCACACTCCACTACTGCCACCCTCCACTACTGCCACCCTCCACTACCGCCACCCTCCACTACTGCCACCCTACACTACTGCCACCCTCCACTACCACCACCCTCCACTACTGCCACACTCCACTACTGCCACCCTCCACTACTGCCACCCTCCACTATCGCCACCCTCCACTACCGCCACCCTCCACTACCGCCACCCTCCAATACATCCACCCTCCAATACATCCACCCTCCACTACTGCCACCCTCCACTACCGCCACCCTCCGCTACTGCCACCCTGCACTACCGCCACCCTCCACTACTGCCATCCTCTACTACTGCCACCCTCCGCTACCAGCACCCTCCACTACCCAGCAAACAATTTTAGGTTGCCACAACATATCTGGAAAGTATTTGAAAGGATTGGAAACGTTTGTTTTATCGTATCAGATACGATATTGTGTGTGGACTAAAATAGGTTTCCAAAACTTATAACCAAGACATATGTATCTAACACTAATTTTAGATGTTGTGGCAACTTTACACTCCTAACATGAGTCATTCATAATCCATTCATACACCAATATGAATCTCTTGTGAAAGGTTTGAGCCTTATCTGAACCCTTTTCACATCTTTGTGTTTAAAGTTAAATTTCTTGAAATTAAATTATATTATTTTATATTATATTATATTATTTTTATTATATTTTATTTTATAATGTATTATTATTTTTCTTATATTTTTTATATTATATTATTGTTTTCAATTTAAATATTAAAACCAATTTAAGGGTAAAAAAATCAAATAATTTATATTTCATTTATTACTTACTAACAAATCAGCAAAAATACAAAAACATATGACCTATATAATTATATATATAATATATATATAAATAATATATATATATATAAATAATTTATATATAATATATATATATATATATATATATATATATATATATATATATATATATATATATATATATATATATATATATATTAGTGTAACATATAAGGGTGTAGTGTAATAGTATATATATTATATATATATATATATATATATATATATATATATATATATATATATATATATATATATATATTTATAAATAATATATTTATATATAAATAATATATTTATATATAAATAATATATTTATATATAATATATTTATATATAAATAATATATTTATATATAAATAAAATATTTATATATAAATAATATATTTATATATAAATAATATATTTATATATAAATAATATATTTATATATAAATAATATATTTATATATAAATAATATATTTATATATAAATAATATATTTATAAATAATATATATATAAATAATATATATATAAATAATATATATATATGTAAATAATATATATATATATATAAATAATATATATATGATAACCATCTTTGTAACCTATATGTAACTCCCTCTTTGTAACAAAGTTCAAATAAAGCAAAAATATATATATGTACATACAAAAGAATGGGGGTGGTAGAAGATAATATTAGTGTTTAGTGAGTGACCACAAGGTCTCCTCTGAATACTTTTTATTTTCTTCTCCGAGGCTATGGGTCCCCACATTGGCAACAGAGGTCTTCCTCACAAACTTTTTATATAATATATATATATAAATAATATATATATAAAGTTAAAACTAGCTAGTTATACGTAGATATATGATAACTAACCAACCCTACCAAACCTAACCTATCTAACCTATATATATATATATATATATATATATATATATATATATATATATATATATATATATATATATATATATATTATAATATATATACACACATATATATATATAGGTTATATATAGGAATCTATATGTGTCTATATATAGACACATATAGATTCTTCTATATAGACATTAGAGAAGATTCAGCGGTACGCCATGCACCAGGCTCGCTACCATTTTCAGTATTCGTCATATCCAAGTATGCTGTGTGATGCACATGTCTTCTTGCTTCACCACCCTGTAATGAAATATTGTTTGTTAATAATTGTTTTCAATAATACATTATTTTATTATATAATATTTAATTTATTAATTAAAAACCGTTTCCATATTATAGAAAAAAACTAAAACAAGAATCTATATAAAACTATAGAATAGAATAGAATAGAATAATAGAATAGAATCTATATAGAATCTATATATCATATATATATTTATATAAATAAATATATATATATAAATATATATTTATATATATATATTATTATATCCTGCATTATTCCAGCCCATTATTAGAGATAGTAGCCACCTCTTATTTTGGTTTTCTTTCATTATTAGTGCTCAGAAAATTAAATATATCTACATATTTAGTCAAAATCAGTTACATTATTTTATCTTATTCATAGCATAAATGTTCTCAAAGATTACTAAAAAGAAATTGAATTAGACTACAGCAAATTGGCAAACTTTACCTTGTATCTGTTTCCACCGAATTTGTTTGGGGCGTTCTTCAACATATCAGCAATACTTGTCTCAACATCTCTTTCAGTTGCATTAGTGTGGGTGTTGATACAGGCTTCTGGAAATTTATAAGAATTAATTAATATATATAATTATAATCCACTTTGCCATTCCCCATTCCACAGTCCTCTCGTCCTTCCCACTTCCCCGTCCCCACATCCTCCCCACTATTCCCACTTCCCTGTCCCATCGTTCTCCTTACCATTTTCCCCTCCCCTGTCCCTTCTTCCTCCCCCACCATCTCCCATTCACCTGTCCCTTTGTCCTCCCCAGCATTCCCCTGTCCCCACCATCCCCAACTCCCCAGTCCCCTCGTCCTCCCCACCATTACCCTCTCCTCTGTCCCCTCGTCTTCCCCACCATCCCCCCCTCTCGTCCTCCCCACCATTCCAAACTACCTCATCCGATGCATTCTATAATGGTCTGATGCTTCCATCAGAAAATTGGGAACATCAAATGATCTGATATTCCCATCACTGAAAAATAAGAACAGCTAAAAAAATGAAATGAAAAAAATAAAAAAATAAACTATACTCATGAAATGAACAGTATGGTAAACAACACAGCTCAATTTCAATGCAATGTCACACAAAATTATTAAATCGAAACGAAAATAAATTGAAATCTATGAAAATTCAAATTATCAATGCAATCGGAAATATTGAAATAATATCGCAACATAATATAGTGTGGGTTGCTCTTACGTGCAACAGACGGTGCTGTTTTTCAAAAAAGGCATGGTTTTACCTGTCACAAGTGTGGCATCTATACTTATACTCACGAAATGAACGGTATGGTAAACAACATAGCTCAATTGCAATGCAATGTCACAATAACATTTAATAACAATAATAACAATAACATTTAAATATACTTTAAGATATAATCTAGAAGAAAATAAGAACATTGAAACGGTTCATGAACTCGATTTCAATAAAGGACACTATGGGGAACTTTGAAAAACAGTTAATGAGTATAATTAGACAGACTTGTTGCTAGGCAGAGGAGTAAATAATGAGATATATGGCAAATTTTGCAAAATATACGGCACACAAACATTCAAACCCAAACAAAGCAAAATGCTAGGTAAGAACAAAGCAGTTGGCCCGTAGGGGAAAGGAGATACCCACAAGACTGGAATACAAGTCATTAACAAGCACACAAGTACTACACCACACAACAACCGCACTACTACCAGAACTGGACGAATCACTACCAAAACAACACATTGCACATCACTACCAAAACAACACAACACAACACAAGCATTGGCAATTACTCGTGGTCTCTGAAATAAGTTAAGATTATAAGTATAAAATTTATAAAACCAAATAATAAATCCGGTATTGCTCAATTTCAGATGCAGACGTACTGAATGATATATCAGACTGTCAGCATGGTATTCGATCTGGAAGGTCCAGTGTAACGAATTTACTCAGTTTCTATGATCGAGCCACAGAGATCTATAAAGAATTCTGATCAAGAAAGAGATCTAGGGGTGGTTTTAGATAGAAAACTATAACCTGAGGATCATATTAAGAACATTCTGCGAGGGGCCTATGCTACACTTTTTAACTTTAGAATTGCTTTTAAATACATAGGTCAAAAAGTTTTAAAAGTTTTAAAAGTTTTTTAAACCTCTCATGTATCATGAGTGTGTTAAAGCTTCAGATGGTGCATTCAGATGATGAATATTACCTAGTTCCTTCATCTGGGAAGAATGAACACATATTGGTGCATTCGGATGATAAAAACTAACTACTGTAGTTCAATTGGTCAACAGACTGTATATCATATGCAGACTGTATGTGGATCTGCGGGCCACTCCAAACAACAGCCTGGTGGACCAAGCTCCACCAGGCCTAAAGCACAAAGTGGTCCACTGGCACCGGCAACTTCAACCATAAATGTTCTCAAAGCTTACTAAAAATGATTGAATTAGACTAGACTACAGCAATCTTAACCTTTTATCTGTTTCCACCAATCTTGTTCAGTACATGCTTCAACATATCAGCAATACTTGATATGTAAATATATCTCACTGTGTCATTACAATATGCACCTCCCAACTAGGACAGCATTTGTACCTGTTACAATAATGCATAAACTTTAAGGCAATAGAGTATAATGTATGTCTTTCAATCTCAACATTACATTTTATAACTTTCTAATGTAATAAATAAATACCATTAAACTATTTTCTGTTTAACTGTTAGAGAAAATCAATTAGATATATGTACCAACGTATGTATGTATATATGTATGTATAGTGAAACAATTTGGTTTGTCTTCCGAATGCACCATATCGGCAAATTTTTTAATAATCTTTTAAAAATAGTAAATGCCACTATTTTTGCAAAATTATTACAAGATCTATTATTCTAATAAGGGTTTGATAAAATACAGTAGACTGCCTACTGGTTTTTGGTTGCCAGTTTCCTCAAGTTAATTTCCGTGATTTACACACAAATTTATATACATACAAATACATATACACACATATATAATATAATATATATATATATATATATATATATACATATATATATATATATATATATATATATATATATATATATATGCATATAAATAAAAAAACAAGTGAATGTAAATAATTTTACCTTGCACCTAGATCCACCAAGCCTGTATGGCGCGCGTTTCAGTACTTTGGAAATCTAGAACTATCTACAATCTCTAATCTGCAATGAAACAATACATATTATTGCACTTACCAAAACATGGATGAATGTAGAAAATACAGAACTATTAGCTGAATATCAAATAAATGGATTTAATCTATTTCACACAGATTGATATATTAGATATTATATTATATTCCTTTCCTCCCTAGAATCTGGATGTAGCAGGTGCTCAATTGTCAAAAGTGAAAAATTTGGTTTATTTAACATACACGCCATAGACCGGCTTGGGAAAAAAAAGTTCGTAAAACCCAGGGGCCATAGACCGGCTATGAAAGAAAATTTGAGAAAACCCTGGGGCCATAGAACGGCTATTTAATCCCCTTGAACGGACATGTGCATGGACCACTGAGGCATCGAAAAAAAACACGGGCCATAGACCGGCTTGGGAAAAAAAAGTTCGTAAAACCCAGGGGTCATAGACCGGCTTGGGAAAAAAAAGTTCGTAAAACCCAGGGGCCATAGACCGGCTTGAGAAAAAAAAGTTCGTAAAACCCAGGGGCCATAGACCGGCTATGAAAGAAAATTTGAGAAAACCCTGGGGCCATAGAACGGCTATTTAATCCCCTTGAACGGACCTGTGCATGGACCACTGAGGCATCGAAAAAAAACACGGGCCATAGACCGGCTTGGGAAAAAAAAGTTTGTAAAACCCAGGGGCCATAGACCGGCTATTTAATCCCCTTGAACGGACATGTGCATGGAGCACTGAGGCATCGAAAAAAAACACGGGCCATAGACCGGCTTGGGAAAAAAAAGTTTGTAAAACCCAGGGGCCATAGACCGGCTATTTAATCCCCTTGAACGGACATGTGCATGGACCACTGAGGCATCGAAAAAAAAACACGGGCCATAGACCGGCTTGGGAAAAAAAAGTTCGTAAAACCCAGGGGCCATAGACCGGCTTGGGAAAAAAAAGTTCCTAAAACCCAGGGGCCATAGACCGGCTATGAAAGAAAATTAGAGAAAACCCTGGGGCCATAGAACGGCTATTTAATCCCCTTGAACGGACCTGTGCATGGACCACTGAGGCATCGGTTAATAATGATTGACAGATGCAATATGTATTAAAATTCTAAAAATAAGTCATTCATTATATACAATGTGTGATAATTAAAGCTGGAGCATATAACATCCTTGTCAGGCACATGCAAAAGTGAACACTTCCAGAATTGGAGACATGCAGAAATGTAACATGTGGAAATAGAGGCATGCCAAAACAAAGACATGCATAAATTCAAATTCTTATCTAAATAATTTCTAGTGATTATTATATAAATTATTCCATCAGTACTAGATCAAATATTCAATACCATCCTCCCTTTGGAAAGAGTAATCATGTCCTGTTGGACATTAATTATATGTTGAGATATAATCTAAAAAAAAATAGGGACATTGAAATTGTTGTTAAACTCTATTTCAATAAAGGACACTATAGGGAACCTCGAACCCTGTATTACAAGAGTAAGTGAAAATATTGGAAAAAATAATTAAAGCTAAATGTGAAGAACACCTGGAGATATGGTGCCCATATCTAAAGAATCACATCAACTGGAAAAGGTATAGACATGCCAATAAGTGGCTCCCAGGTTAGAGGCATAAAATGCCAAAACTAGATGGTAGAATAAAAAGAAGATATTGTAAAAGGTAACCAAACAAAGATGCCACAGAAATATTAGAAAATTAACTTTCGCAAGCAGCGTGGTAGACACGGTTGGAACAAGTTAGGTGAGAGGGTGGTGGAGGCCAAAACCATAATCATAATCATCTGTATCAAACCTTATTACAGGTAAAACCAGTAGGCAGTCTACTGTATTTTATCAAACCCTTATTAGAATAATAGATCTCGTAATAATTTTGCAAAAATAGTGGCATTTACTATTTTTAAAAGATTATTAAAAAATTTACCGATATGGTGCATTCGGAAGACAAACCCAATTTTTCACTTTTGACAATTGAGCACCTGCTACATCCAGATTCTAGGGGGGAAAGGAAGGACGATCTTACTGGATCCCATAGCCTCTCCGAGGCACAAAACAGGCTTTTACACAACCCCCCCCCCCCTGCACCCGAGCTTAATTGTCAAAAGTGAAAAATTGGGTTTGTCCTCCGAATGCACCATATCGGTAAATTTTTTAATAATCTTTTAAAAATAGTAAATGCCACTATTTTTGCAAAATTATTACGAGATCTATTATTCTATAGAATAATGCATATAAATGCATATATGCATATAAATAAAAAACAAGTAAATGTAAATCATTTTACCTTGCACCTAGATCCACCAAGCCTGTATGGCGCGCGTTTCAGTACTTCGGAAATCTAGAACTATCTAGAATCTCTAATCTGCAATGAAACAATACATATTATTGCACTTACCAAAACATGGATGAATGTAGAAAATACAGAACTATTAGCTGAATATCAAATAAATGGATTTAATCTATTTCACACAGATAGATATATTAGATATTATATTATATTCCTTTCCTCCCTAGAATCTGGATGTAGCAGGTGCTCAATTGTGAAAAGTGAAAAATTTGGTTTATTTAATATACACGCCATAGACCGGCTTGGGAAAAAAAAGTTCGTAAAACCCGGGGGCCATAGACCGGCTATGAAAGAAAATTTGAGAAAACCCT
Source organism: Procambarus clarkii (assembly GCF_040958095.1). Classification (NCBI taxonomy): domain Eukaryota; kingdom Metazoa; phylum Arthropoda; class Malacostraca; order Decapoda; family Cambaridae; genus Procambarus; species Procambarus clarkii. The sequence continues at coordinate 11,491,288 of NC_091214.1, forward strand.
GGGGCCATAGAACGGCTATTTAATCCCCTTGAACGGACCTGTGCATGGACCACTGAGGCATCGAAAAAAAAACACGGGCCATAGACCGGCTTGGGAAAAAAAAGTTCGTAAAACCCAGGGGCCATAGACCGGCTATTTAATCCCCGTGAACGGACATGTGCATGGACCACTGAGGCATCGAAAAAAAACACGGGCCATAGACCGGCTTGGGAAAAAAAAGTTCGTAAAACCCAGGGGACATAGACCGGCTTGGGAAAAAAAAGTTCGTAAAACCCAGGGGCCATAGACCGGCTTGGGAAAAAAAAGTTCGTAAAACCCAGGGGCCATAGACCGGCTTGGGAAAAAAAAGTTCGTAAAACCCAGGGGCCATAGACCGGCTTGGGAAAAAAAAGTTCGTAAAACCCAGGGGCCATAGACCGGCTTGGGAAAAAAAAGTTCGTAAAACCCAGGGGCCATAGACCGGCTATGAAAGAAAATTTGAGAAAACCCTGGGGCCATAGAACGGCTATTTAATCCCCTTGAACGGACCTGTGCATGGACCACTGAGGCATCGAAAAAAAAACACGGGCCATAGACCGGCTTGGGAAAAAAAAGTTCGTAAAACCCAGGGGCCATAGACCGGCTATTTAATCCCCTTGAACGGACATGTGCATGGACCACTGAGGCATCGAAAAAAAACACGGGCCATAGACCGGCTTGGGAAAAAAAAGTTCGTAAAACCCAGGGGACATAGACCGGCTTGGGAAAAAAAAGTTCGTAAAACCCAGGGGCCATAGACCGGCTTGGGAAAAAAAAGTTCGTAAAACCCAGGGGCCATAGACCGGCTTGGGAAAAAAAAGTTCGTAAAACCCAGGGGCCATAGACCGGCTTGGGAAAAAAAGTTCGTAAAACCCAGGGGCCATAGACCGGCTTGGGAAAAAAAAGTTCGTAAAACCCAGGGGCCATAGACCGGCTATGAAAGAAAATTTGAGAAAACCCTGGGGCCATAGAACGGCTATTTAATCCCCTTGAACGGACCTGTGCATGGACCACTGAGGCATCGAAAAAAAACACGGGCCATAGACCGGCTTGGGAAAAAAAGTTAGTAAAACCCAGGGGCCATAGACCGGCTATTTAATCCCCTTGAACGGACCTGTGCATGGACCACTGAGGCATCGAAAAAAAACACGGGCCATAGACCGGCTTGGGAAAAAAAAGTTCGTAAAACCCAGGGGCCATAGACTGGCTATTTAATCCCCTTGAACGGACATGTGCATGGACCACTGAGGCATCGAAAAAAAACACGGGCCATAGACCGGCTTGGGAAAAAAAGTTCGTAAAACCCAGGGGCCATAGACCGGCTATTTAATCCTCTTGAACGGACATGTGCATGGACCACTGAGGCATCGAAAAAAAACACGGGCCATAGACCGGCTTGGGAAAAAAAAGTTTGTAAAACCCAGGGGCCATAGACCGGCTATTTAATCCCCTTGAACGGACCTGTGCATGGGCCACTGAGGCATCGAAAAAAAACACGGGCCATAGACCGGCTTGGGAAAAAAGCAAAATAGCCGGTCTATGGCCCGGCTGATGGCTGTGCATGGATGGCTAATGGCTGTTAGTTATGGAGCTAGGTTAGACTATGTATGTTTAAATCTCTGATTTAAACAGAGCCGGCTAATGGCAGTTAGTTATGGAGCTAGGTTAGACTATGTATGTTTAAATCTCTGATTTAAACATGGCCAGTGTTCAGTCAAATAACTGAATTTATCAAATCTTATCCTTGTATAATATACAAGCTGATGCGAGATCCCTGTCTACAGGTGGACTGGAACTTCTATCAACTAATCCATACATCCCACCTGTCCCTTACAGCCCACAATCTATCATTAGGAAAACCATGTGAGAAATCTTTAAGGAATTCTGATAAAGAAAGAGATCTAGGGGTGGTTCTAAATAGAAAACTATCACCTGAGGACCACATAAAGAACATTGTGTGAGGAGCCTATGCCATGCATTCCAACTTCAACAGCATGTTGTGGGGTGCCCATATTGTGTGCCATCACATTTAAACCAACCAAGCCCACAAATACGTCAACATGGACCAGCATTACACCGTCTAACATACTCTGTCAGATGTAACAACTAAATTTGTGAATTCAAGTCCTAATCTATTGCATAACACAGTGTTAGTACGAGAAAAACATTACTTACATTCGAAGCCGTGTTTTAAAATGGCGTGGACCTTGGTCTACTGACGCTCCAAACTGTGTGTTCGTTTGCGTATGATGAACGTGTGACAATTTACTACAACAATTATTTAATTATTCTTATTCTTTATTTTACTATTTTTAGGGTACATGAAATTTCCAACTTATTTGCACACAATAATATAATTGCATTGTCATAACCTTTACATATTACGGAAAATACGATGACATGAACGAAGTCAAAGTGAAGTTGAAGTCAAAGTCATTCGCCGAACGTATTAGTCATTTTTTTTCTCCCAAACGATAGGGATTAACAAATCCACAGAGAATATAAGTGTACAGTAAAGTCAATTTTATTCAGGAAAGTACATACATAGTTGATTTACAAACATAATGTTGGATTTATAGATAGAGCTAGTGCATACAATACCTAAAGCCACTATAGTAGGCATATAGCATTTCAGGCAACCGGGCAGTATATATGGACCCCTTACTCAAATCTCTGAATATGTTAGATATTAAGTCCCTGCACATACTCTCATGTGTATTTTATATATATAAAACGCTGCACTGTAATGTCAATCCTGACCTTAAAAGCTTCCTAGAAGGTTGTAACAGATCCCATGAGCACCACACCAGAAACAAATACCTATTTGAAATTCCAAGAGTACGACTTAGTCAAACTAGAAATGCTTTACAAATCAAGGGACCTCGAATGTGGAATGACCTTCCCAATTATGTTAAAAACTGTACCTCTCCCAACCAGTTTAAGATAAATAAAGATAAATTTATAAGTTAAGAAAAATTCCACAAATCAACAACCCTGTTACTGACCCAGTATTTACCCAAGTCTTTCCTAAATCTAAACTTATCCAATTTATACCCATTGTTTCGTGTTCTATCGTGTGTTGACAATTTTAATACCCTATTAATATCCCCTTTGTTATATCCATTCAGGAAATTGTGGTTGATCTCGAACCCATTGATAATGTGACGACTTATACAGAATTTTGTAACTATATCATCAAGATTGTAACCAGCTTAGCTAAATGTAGTGTGGGGTTCAGTCCCTAAGCCCATATATGTGCCTCTCTAACCATTTAGGTTACAGGGCAAAAACATAAAAACAAAGGTAACTGCAGAAGGCCTATTGGCCCATACCAGGCAGCTCCTATCTATAACAGATAAACACTAAGTACTACCTAATTAACTCAATGTAACCTACCTAACCACCAAAATGTCAATCCATATCTTTTATTTTAAACAATGCTGTTTTGTTGACCAAATTGTATTTTTACTCTTTTTCTGTCATGTTTCTCCCACCCCTGTTTTTTCCCTTTTTTCTTATTTTTTCTCAACATAATTCATACTTTAATTAGGCGGATCAGGACATCACCTGATCAAACACATCAAACATCGTTTGACCACCATCAAACACACACATTTCGTGTGTGTTTGACGCTCACTGATATGTACCAGCGTTGTTTTATATATGGTGCTATTCTATCTTACGCTTTGTTGCTCTTTTTTACCTACGGGCTCATAGAACATTCTATTGCGAAAACATTGGCACAAAAATGAATGATGTACATACAATAATAATGTCAGGACAGTGAAATAATTATAAACTTTCAAAGCGCTGTATCGCCCATATGTCGTCGTGTCACCAATACTGGGTAACAGTTCCGCCACTTCCCACACTCTTGCGGGTGGGCAGCGACCATTATTCTACGTTTATATTCATATCACCGTGTTGGAAACTTCATTGCGAGTACATTGATACCAAAATTAACGCTGTAGGACAAGTGTGGAAGTGATAACAATCCCAAGAGTAAAAACATTTTGTTGCTCTTGGACACTCACGGCGAGTCATCTACGTAGGTATTTATTGGGTGCTGGTATTCATATATTTTTTGGTGACCGTTTTTACTGATGTTCTTCTAGAGAATGTTATTGCGAACACGTTGGTACCAAAATGAAATACATAGCTCGAGAACTAAGGTCAGGAGAGTAAAAAGAGTATACACATTTTTGTTTTGACGCTTAAGGTTATTGTGAGTACTCATCGCCTGCCTAGAAACTGGAATTAAACTGGAAACTGGAACTAGTAATTCCATCTATCATCATACTATCATACAAGAGGAGCCACACATCTATGGATCATCCAATAAAATCAGCAGACTTCTAGATGTTACTACTGCTCGGCTTAGACTCGGTTACAAGTATCTCTGGGAATTCTCATTATCTGCTGATGTAGACCTGACCAAATGTAAACTGTGTCAACAAAATTATTCACACACCCTCCGTCACTATGTGATGGAGTGCGAAAAGATACATGAATTTAGAGACAATTCTATAACCAATGTTCCAGCGATGTGTCAATATTTCATTCAAAATGATCTGCTACCAGAAATTTTAGCCAAATATCCTCAGTTTGCTAACTGTAGATAACAACTAAGTGATTGTAACCTATCCACCGCTGCCCACTGGATGGGGGGCGGTGTGCAGGACAAACATATAAATTTTGATACTAGCTCTCCACATGTCAGTTGCTTAATTTAGAACCTGTACTTGAGGTCGATCTCGACCCCATTGTTGATGTGATGACTTATATTGAATTTTGTAACTAGCTCATCAAGATTGTAACTTGCTTAGCTAAATGAATTGTGGGGTTCAGTCCCTGAGCCCATTATGTGCCTCTGTAACCCTTTCCACAACCGCCCACAAGATGGGTATGGGGTGCATAATGGGGTGGGGTGACTTGGCCAAACGTGCCACATCAAAACCACAAGTTGACATTGAATGTGAATTAACAATGAGACAAGTAAGATTTATACTAATACATTTATACTAACTCTATTGAGCGTTGACCATTTATACATCAAATCTGTTGATGTGAGCACTTTAGTTTAGTCTGCCGTTTAAAGAAAAAAAGAGCATATCAATGGTATATCACAGAAAACGAATTTATCATAAACTCATGTATTTGTCTTATCATATTGAACTGCATTCATATTTTTAATATATAACAATATGAATATACAAATTTCTGTAAATCCCCTACCATGTTGGAATCTGTGGAAATGAATGAGCAAATGTGCTGGCTGAAGGCGCTGAAGGAAACCACATTGGTTTCATTTTGGATACAAATGTCCATGGAGATTCAAAATGGAAACTAATTATATAGTTGAACCTGCAGAGAGGAGTTTAAGAATCTGTGTTGAGAGTGATGGACACAGCCTTCACAATTATACTTCAGAGAATGTAAACATCTAAGAGTCATTAGAAATATGTGTAGAATAATAAACCCTACATTGTTTGAGTTAGGGAAAACACCATTTGTGATATATAGATACTAGCTGTTCCTAAAGATTCACCCATTTTGCACCAGCAAGATAACATATAAGATTTTAAGAGTTGACGAATGTTAATATTCTTGTTTGATAAACTGTGAACTTGAGACATAGTTAATAAGAACATTCCAATTATAACACAACAAAAAGTTTTCAGATTCTTTCACACCACTTTCCAGCAACTTATATAATTTATATAAATTATTTTAGGGAATAATACATAAATTATATATTTAAACATGATATAGTGTTTAGTGGAATGCATAAGGAGTCAAATTGTGTTAAAAAGAGCGATTTTTAGAAAATTTGGAAAACTACTTTTTTCTGTTCATATTATAACTAAATGGATTTTAAAGGTTTCACTCAGCTAATATATATCATTCACAATTTATTAATGAATTTTACAAAAAAACACCATAAATTTTATATTTAAACATGTAAAAACTATTTGTTTTACATTTGGAAGAAAATAATTGTAGAAAAACAATTTATAATTAAACCTTTGTGTTTGGATTTTTTGAGTAAAAGTTTCTCAAAGGCTCTTCTGCACCATTCCCAATGCAAATCATTCCCACACCTATGGGAAGAGATAGGCGAACGTTGTGTAGATGATTTGTGTTTGCTGGGTACTGCCACCCTCCACTAACGGCATCCTCCACCACCGCCAAGCTCCACAACTGCCACCCTCCACTTCCACCACCCTCCACTTCCGCCATTCTCCACTACCGCCACCCTCCACTATCGCCACCCTCCACTACCACCACCCTCCACAAGTGCCACCCTCCAATACCACCACCCTCTACTATTGACACCCTACACTACCACTACCCTTTATTACTGCCATTCTTTTCTACTGCCACCCTCCACTACTACCCTCCTCCACTACTTCGAACACCATATACTACTGACACACTATACTACTGCCACCCTCCACTACTGCCACTCTCCAATACTGCCACCCTCCACTACTGCCACCCTCCATGACCGCCACCCTCCACTACTGGCACCCTCCACTACCACCATCTTCCACTACCACCACCCTCCACTACCACCACCCTCCACTTCCACCACCCTCCACTACCACCACCCTCCACTACCACCACCCTCCACTTCTACCACCCTCTGCTACAGCCACCCTCCAAAACTGCCACCCTGCACTACCACCACCCTCCACTACCGCCACCCTCCACTACGACCACCATCCACTACTGCTACCCTCCACTACCGCCATCCTCGACTGCCGCCACCCTCCACTGCTGCCACCCTCCACTAATGCTACACTCCACTACCACCACCCTCCACTACTGCCACCCTCCACTAATGCCACCCTCCACTACCACCACCCTCAACTACTGCCATCCTCAACTACCGCCACCCTCCACTATCGCCACCCTCCACTACCGCCATCCTCGACTTCCGCCACCCTCCACTAATGCCCCACGCTACTACCACCACCCTCCACTGTTCCACCCTCTACTACTGCCACCCTGCACTACCGCCACCCTGCACTACCGCCACCCTCCACTACGACCACCCTCCACTACTCACATACTATACTACTGCCACCCTCCACTACTGCCACCCTCCACTACTGCAACCCTCCAATACCACCACCCTCCAATACCACCACCCTCCTCTACTGCCACCCTCCATTACCACTACCCTCTATTACTGCCATCCTCCACTACCACCACCCTGCACTACTGCCACCCTCCACTACCAGCACCCCTCCACTACCAGCACCCTCCACTACTGCCTCCCTCCACTACTGCCACCCTCCACTACCACCAAGCTCCACAATTGCCACCCTCCACTTCCGCCATTCTCCACTACCGCCACCCTCCACTACCGCCACCCTCCACTACCACCAACCTCCACAAGTGCCACCCTCCAATACCACCACCCTCTACTATTGACACCCTCCACTACCACTACCCTTTATTACTGCCATTCTCTTCTACTGCCACCCTCCACTACTGCCATCCTCCACTACTGCCACCCTGCACTACCGCCACCCTCCACTACCTCCAACCTCCACTACTGCCACCCTCCACTACTGCCACCCTCCACTACCGCCACCCTCCACTACCACCACCCTCTACTACTACCACCCTCCACTACTGCCACCCTCCACTACCGCCATCCTCGACTGCCGCCACCCTCCACTGCAGCCACCCTCCACTAATGCTACACTCCACTACCACCACCCTCCACTACTGCCACCCTCTACTACTGCCACCTCCACTACCACCACCCTGCACTACTGCCACCCTCCTCTACGACCACCATCCAATACTGCTACCCTCCACTACTGCCACCCTCCACTACCGCCATCCTCGACTTCTGCCACCCTCCACTACTGCCACTCTGCACTACCGCCACCCTGCACTACCGCCATCCTCTACTTCCGCCACCCTCCACTAATGCCCCACTCTACTACCACCACCCTCCACTACTGCCACCCTCTACTACTGCCACCCTGCACTACGACCACCATCCACTACTGCTACCCTCCACTACTGCCACCCTCCACTACTTCGACCACCATCCTCTACTGACACACTATACTACTGCCACCCTTCACTACCTCAACCTCCCACTACGGCCATTCAGGACTACTGCCACCCTCCACTACTGCCACCCTCCACTACTGCCACTCTCCAATACTGCCAACCTCCACTACTGCCACCCTCCACTTCGACTACCATCCACTACTGCTACCTTCCACTACTGCCACCCTCCACTTCTGCCACTCTCCACTACTGCCAACCTCCACTACTGCCACCCTCCACTACTGCCACCCACCACTACTGCCACCCTCCACTACTACCACCCTCCACTACTGCCACCCTGCACTTTTGCCACCCTCCACAATCTCCACCCTCCACAAACTCCACCCTCCACTACTGCCACCCTCCACTACTGCCACCCTCCACTACTGCCACCCTCCACTACTGCCACCCTCCACTACTGCCACTCTCCAATACTGCCAACCTCCACTACTGCCACCCTCCACTTCGACTACCATCCACTACTGCCACTCTCCAATACTGCCACCCTCCACTACTGCTACCCTCCACTACTGCCACCCTACACTAATGCCACTCGGCACTACCGCCACCCTCCACTAATGCCACTCGGCACTACCGCCACCCTCCACTACTGCCACCCTACACTACTGCCTCCCTCCACTACCGCCATCCTCGACTACCGCCACCCTCCAATACCGCCACCTTCCACTAATGCCACACTCCACTACCACTACCCTCCACTACTGCCACCATCCACTACTGCCACCCTCCACAACCGCCATCCTCGACTACCGCCACCCTCCAATACCGCCACCCTCCCCTAATGCCACACTCCACTACCACCACCCTCCACTACTGCCACCATCCACTACTGCCACCCTCCACTACTTCCACCCTCTACTACTCCCACCCTGAACTACCGCCACCCTCCACTACGACCACCATCCACTACTGCTACCCTCCACTACTCACATACTATGCTACTGCCACCCTCCACTACTGACACTCTCCAAAACTGCCACCCTCTACTACTGCCACCCTCCACTACTGCCACCCTTCACTACCGCCAACCCCCACTACAGGCCACCCTCCACTACCGCCACCCTCCACTACCACCACCCTCCACTACTGCCACCCTCCACTACCGCCACCCTCTAATACATCCACCCTCCACTACTGCCACCCTCCGCTACTGCCACCGTGCACTAACGTCACCCTCCACTACTGCCACCCTCCAATACTGCCACCACCTTCCACTACTGCCACCCTCCAATACCACCACCCTCCTCTACTGCCACCCTCCATTACCACTACCCTCTATTACTGCCATCCTCTACTACTGCCACCCTGCACTAATGGCACCCTCCACTACCGCCACCCTCCACTACCACCACCCTCCACTACCACCACCCTCCACTACCACCACCCTCCACTAGTGCCACCCTCCAAAACCACCATCCTCCACTAGTGCCACCCTCCAATACCACCACCCTCCTCTACTGCCACCTGTTATGGCCCTCTCGAGTCGCAACTGGGTTCGTACTCTGATGTTATTAGAGGAAGGGTATCCGGCCCCAAGCCAGTAGTGGCTTTCAAGGGATGAGATCCGTGACGCAAGTAAAATATAAGGGGAAGGGAAAGAAAGGCAAAAACTTAAGATTATAATTACCTTCACCAATAAGTAATATATAAAAGTTACACAGGGGGAGGGGTATTAACACTACACAGGGGAAGTATATACACAGTCGTCTTCTCCTGAAGACGCTGGATCCTCTTGGTGCCAAGTCCTCGGTGCTCTCGTGGTCTCTTGACGAATCCTTCGATTAAGCTGAGTCTACCCCTGACACAGGCCAGCCAAAACACAGTTCCACTGGGGCACCGCCGTGGAGGCCGTCAACCACAAGTCCAGCAAGCTGCTGGCAGGTTCCGGATCAGCAACGCTGTTCAGGCCACTCCACGAGCGATACTAGGGTAGCGCCCTAGTCAGGAGCCTCGTGTGATACCACAGAACACTCTCCTGTCCACAATACCCCAGTGGTCAATCGTCTCCAGCAGTCGGTCCCGGGTACGACAATCCTTCACTGCCACTTCACAGGCAGGGTAACATCACAGTGTTCATCCGGGAGGCGACTCACAGCTGCTGCAGCAAAGCACAAGGTATGGGGATGGCTGCCTTGGGCAGACTCACTCAACTTCCCTTACAGCAGTCCCAGGTCGACTCTGTAAGCAGACACGTCATCAATAACAGGGACACACTAAAGCACCTCACTTACAGGCTCAGACACAAACGCCCGACGTATCCACTCCATAGATGGCGCTGTTGTCTGAGCACCACCTCACCAGAGGTCAGCAGCGGCTGTGTTGTGAGCTGAACCGGACTGGAAACTGGCCCTTGTGGCCAGTACGCCTTGTCCTCGCCAGGTGTCGTCGTCCATTTGGAGGGGGTTTCGGGAGCTGACCCACAGATGGCGCGGTCGTCACTGCTCCGTGCTCGGACGCTGGATCCGGGTCCGTAACACCTCCCCACCAAAAAGAATTTGGTTAGAAAGAGAATTACAAACCAAATTAGTACGGGGACACAACTCCAAATGGACTCACTTATACTGAAAACTGGAACGGCGAGGCTGTCTCGTCCACAGAACTGTCCTACTGGGCAATTCCGGCACAACGGGAACTTGCAGATGGAAGGCAATGACTTGCCTGATGTAATCGTCCACATCTCCACTGCGTTGTCAAGCAGGGGCTTCATCTCACATCTCTCGAGTAAGGATCGGTGTAGACACGATGTGGGGCGACTCGACACTTCCCTATGTCGTGGCACCGATGATGGCTGGCCACAGACGGCATTTCTGGTGCCGGTCCGGTAGTCCTTCAGGGAGACAGGAACCTGGAATACAGGGGTCTGATAATTCAGAGTGACAGCGACAGTGGGCAAGTCAGTACTTACTGCATACGCCCCTACTAGGCTCACACCTAGTTCCAACAGGGCTGCTTGCACACCGAAGATGGCATTCGCTTTGCCACCGTCAGGTCGACCAACGTTCCGTATAATGCTGTATTGAGGGTCAGCAATCACGCGGGGGGTGTCAACCTGCCGGAAACAGTCACTCATTTTATCGTATCTCGTACCTCCCGTATCTACCATTACCTTCCAGGTCCCTTCTTCGACTGCAACACTCACTGTGCACGTCTCCAATCCCTGGGACCTTTTCACGATGTTCAAGGGAGCCATCATCCTTCGGGTCGTCCACTGATCCTTACTGAGAACACACATAAGAATAAAAAAAAACGCTAAGAAACATTTGGCTACCTTAGGGACAAGTTTCATGAGCTTGTTATGTCCATAGCCGGCAATATCCACTAGCCTGGTTTGGACTGAAGAGGGCTCTAGACCTTTCGAACACACCTCACATACCTCTGACGTCTGGGGAATCTCTGGCCGGTTCAATGAACGCTGTATCTTGCCATACCGCAAGTACACATCCGCCTTCGCTCCAGACTCGTTGGTATCCGTGGGTGCCTGCACACAAGGCCTCTCTTCTTGCTCAGGTACTTCTGCCATCGTAACCTCATGTTCCTCGTCGGGAGAAGAATCAGGAGACTGCTAGAAGACCGTAGACTCTGTCGTCAATCTGTAGGCGAGAGGAAGGATTAAACATACCTAAATCCGGGTCTGTCTTTACCTGGACATTACCACTGCCTGTCGTTACCTCAGACCTTGCTGTTCTGGCCGACTCGTCCGCAATCTTGGGATGATTGGTGCTCCAATCCGATACCAAGTCGTTGGCTAGTACCACGTCAATCCCAGCTACAGGGAGGGTATCGACTACTGCCAACGCACATGTGCCGCTGAAATAAGGCGAGTCGAGATGTACTGGCACTAAGGGGGCGATGTACTGCGTCCTTGGAAACCCAACGAGGACAACCTGTTGTCTCCCGTCCACACTTACTCCCTCGGGTAACGAGCTTCTCACGATCAGGGACTGGGCTGCTCCACTATCTCTGAGCACTACTACAGATCTACCAGTATGATCACTCGTTACATACCCGCTTGAAGTGTGAGGGGCGACCAAACTTGATCCTTCCTGCGTCGTCGTCGACTGGCTTCCTGCTGGTGGTATCACACAGCTCATCATCATCACCTCCCTACGTGCGCTGCCACCTCTTCTGCCTCGGCACATAGCAGCTACATGCCCTTTCTGCCCACAGGTCCAGCACACCACATTCCTCCTCGGACTCCGGTGTTTCGGACTGCTAGGACTTTTCCTTCGAGGGCTACTTGGGGGCGTCTTCTTAGCGCTTCGTGGGACGGGGGTCTCTTCTTCGTCCTGAGGTTTGTCAAACCGGCGTTGGTAATGCCTTGGGACGTACTTAGCAGAAGGCCTATGCGTCAGGATGTATTCCTCAGCCATGGTGGCTGCCGCACTCAAGGTCTCTACCTGCTGCTCCTCTAAGTACGTCTTCAGGTCTCCAGACAGACAGTCTTTGAAGTCCTCTAGCAGTATGAGCTGCTCGAGGTCTTCTTTGGTCTCCACCTTCCGAGAGGCACACCATTCCTGAAAAAGTCGCTCCTTGATTGTGGCGAATTCGGTGAACGTGTGCACTGAGGTCTTCTTCAGGTTTCTGAACTTTTGCCTGTACGCCTCAGGTACCAATTGGTACGCCATGAGCACCACTTTCTTCACCCTGTCGTAATCGCCGGAGTCGTCAAGGGATAACGTGGAGTAGGCGATTTGGGCCTTCCCAGTCAAGACTGACTGTATCATGATGGCCCAATTCTCCCTTGGCCACTCCAAAGAGGCAGCGACTTTCTCGAAGGCTGCGAAGAACTTCGAAACTTCCCTCTCGTTGAATTTTGGGACCATTTTGATGTTCCTTACCGGATCGAAACTGCTGGTGTCCGTTGTTTGCCTCCGACCACCGCCTAATCGTAATACTTCTAGTTCATGTTGTCTCTGTCTTTCGTTTTCTTCTCTCTCTCGCTGTTCTCTTTCTCGTTTCTCTTCTCTTTCTCGCTCTTCTCTTTCTTGTTTCTCTTCTCTTTCTCGTTTCTCTTCTCTTTCTCACTCTTCTCTTCTTTCTTCTCGTTCTAATTCTAAACGTCGTATCTCTAATTCTTTTCTCAATCTCTCTCTTTCCATTTCTTGTCTTTCTCTCTCCATTTCTAATTTCTTATCTTCTCTCTTTCTCGCTTCCTCTTCTCTCTCTATAGCGATCTCTAGCTTTTTCCATTCTATTTCTCGATGGATCTCTAGTTCACGCATTTTCACAGTAAGCACACTTATATTTAGTTCACTCATCACTTTCGACTTCACTGCTCTTACCTTCCTGTTCAGTGGAAGCTATTTCTTCACCTTCCTTTATACTAGGAGTCTCGCCTTCCTGTTTCTCTTCTGCCTTCAAATGCCGGTGAACCTTGGACAAGATCTCCACACGGGAATCACTGGCATGGATCTTGATCTCCAGGTAGGCGCTCACTAGTACAAGTTCCGGTTTGCTCAGATATTTTAATCTGGCAAGACAGTCCTCTCTGTTCAGAAAAGCCTGAACATCGTCCAGATCATCGATGGTAGCTTTTTCTGCCATTGTCACAGACGGAACACTTAACTAGCACTTAACACACCGCTTTCACGTTAGCACTTAACGCACCGAGCACTGTTCTACGCCAATATTGCACTTTATCGCACCTGGCACCTCACTTGCCAATATTGCACGTAATTACTTCGGGCACCGCACTACACAATATTGCACTGAATCACGCCGAGCACCGCACTACACAATATTGCACTTAATCACAGCGAGCACCGCACTGCACAATATCGCACTTAGTCACTCTTGAGCATCGCACAGGACGTATAACGTCCCAATCGTCACACACAGGGGGAATTATATACAGGGATTACGCCACTTCACCACCCCTGTCAAACATACTTAACAAGGGGACGGATCCCGCTGGGGATGCCAATTATGTTACAGCCCTCTCTAGTCGCCACTGGGTTCGTACTCTGATGTTATTAGAGGAAGGGTATCCGGCCCCAAGCCAGTAGTGGCTTTCAAGGGATGAGATCCCTGACACAAGTAAAATATAAGGGGAAGGGAAAGAAAGGCAAAAACTTAAGATTATAATTACCTTCACCAATAAGTAATATATAAAAGTTACACAGGGGGAGGGGTATTAACACTACACAGGGGAAGTATATACACAGTCGTCTTCTCCTGAAGACGCTGGATCCTCTTGGTGCCAAGTCCTCGGTGCTCTCGTGGTCTCTTGACGAATCCTTCGATCAAGCTGAGTCTACCCCTGACACAGGCCAGCCAAAACACAGTTCCACTGGGGCACCGCCGTGGAGGCCGTCAACCACAAGTCCAGCAAGCTGCTGGCAGGTTCCGGATCAGCAACGCTGTTCAGGCCACTCCACGAGCGATACTAGGGTAGCGCCCTAGTCAGGAGCCTCGTGTGATACCACAGAACACTCTCCTGTCCACAATACCCCAGTGGTCAATCGTCTCCAGCAATCGGTCCCGGGTACGACAATCCTTCACTGCCACTTCACAGGCAGGGTAACACCACAGTGTTCATCCGGGAGGCGACTCACAGCTGCTGCAGCAAAGCACAAGGTATGGGGACGGCTGCCTTGGGCAGACTCACTCAACTTCCCTTACAGCAGTCCCAGGTCGACTCTGTAAGCAGACACGTCATCAATAACAGGGACACACTAAAGCACCTCACTTACAGGCTCAGACACAAACGTCCGACGTATCCACTCCATAGATAGCGCTGTTGTCTGAGCACCACCTCACCAGAGGTCAGCAGCGGCTGTGTTGTGAGCTGAACCGGACTGGAAACTGGCCTTTGTGGCCAGTACGCCTTGTCCTCGCCAGGTGTCGTCGTCCATTTGGAGGGGGTTTCGGGAGCTGACCCACAGATGGCGCGGTCGTCACTGCTCCGTGCTCGGACGCTGGATCCGGGTCCGTAACACCACCCACTACTACCACTACCCTCCATTACTGCCATCCTCTACTACTGCTACCCTCCACTACTGCCACCTTGCACTACTGCCACCCTTAACTACTACCACCCTCCACTACTGCCACCCTCTACTACTGCCACCCTGCACAACCTCCACCCTCCGCTACTGCCACCCTTAACAACTACTACCCTCCACTACTGCCACCCTCCACTACTGCCACCCTCCACTACTGCCACTCTCCAATACTGCCAACCTCCACTTCGACTACCATCCACTACTGCTACCTTCCACTACTGCCACCCTCCACTTCTGCCACTCTCCACTACTGCCACCCTCTACTACTGCCACCCTGCACAACCTCCACCCTCCGCTACTGCCACCCTTAACAACTACTACCCTCCACTACTGCCACCCTCCACTACTGCCACCCTCCACTACTGCCACTCTCCAATACTGCCAACCTCCACTTCGACTACCATCCACTACTGCTACCTTCCACTACTGCCACCCTCCACTTCTGCCACTCTCCAATACTGCCAACCTCCACTACTGCCACCCTCCACTACTGACACACTATACTACTGCCACCCTCCACTATTGCCACTCTCCAATACTGCCACCCTCTACTACTGCCACCTTGCACTACCTCCACCCTCCACTACTGCTACCCTCTACTGCTGCCACTCGGCACTACCGCCACCCTCCACTACTGCCTCCCTCCACTACCACCATCCTCGACTACTGCCACCCTCCACTAATGCCACACTCCACTACCACCACCCTCCACTACTGCCACCATCCACTATTGCCACCCTCCACTACCACCACCCTCCACTACATCCACCCTCTACTACTCCCACCCTGCACTACCGCCACCCTTCACTACGACCACCATCCACTACTGCTACCCTCCACTACTCACATACTATGCTACTGCCACCCTCCACTACTGACAGTCTCCAAAACTGCCACCCTCTACAACTGCCACCCTCCACTACTGCCACCCTCCACTACTGCCACCCTACACTACCGCCAACCCCCACTACAGGCCACCCTCCACTACCGCCACCCTCCACTACCACCACCCTCCACTACTGCCACACTCCACTACCGCCACCCTCCACTACCGCCACCCTCCAATACAACCACCCTCCACTACTGCCACCCTCCACTACTGCCACCTTGCACTACTGCCACCCTCCATTACTGCCACCCTCTATTACTGCCACCTTGCACTACCTCCACCCTCCACTACTGCCACCCTCCACTACCGCCATCCTCCAATACCACCACCCTCCACTACCGCCACCCTCCATATCCACCACCCTCTCCAACCACTACCATCCACTACTGCCACTTTCTACTACTGCCACCCTCCACTATCACTACTCTCCACTACTGCCACCTTCCACTGCCACCATCCTCCCCTACCACCACCCTCAACTACCGCCACATTTACTACTGCCACTCTCCACTACCACTAACCTCCACTACTGCCACCCTCCACTACCGCCACCCTCCACTACCGCCACCCTCCACTACTGTCACCCTCCAATACCACCACCCTCCACTACAGCCACCCTCCACTAGTGCCACCCTCCAATACCACCACCCTCCACTACTGCCACCCTCCACTACTGCCACCCTCCAATACCAATACCCCCTATTACTGCAATTCTCTACTACTGCCACCCTCCACTACTGCCACCCTCCACTACTACCACCACCCTCCACTACTGCCACCCTCCACTACCACTACCCTCCACCACGGCCAACCTGCACTACTGCCACCCTTCACTAACGCCACCCTCCACTACTGCCACCCTCCACTAGTGCCACCCTCCAATACTGCCACCCTCCACTACTGCCTCCCTCCACAACCACTACCTTCCACTACCTCCACCCTCTACTACAGCCACCCTCCACTACTGCCACCCTTTACTACTGCCACCCTGCACTATTGCTACCCTCCACTACTGCCACCCTCCACTATTACCACCCTCCAATACCTCCACTCTCCACTTCGACTACCATCCACTACTGCCACCCCTCCACTACTACCACCATCCACTACTGCCACCCTCCACTACTGACACACTATACTAATGCCACCCTCTACTACTACTACCATCGACTATTGCCACCCTTCACTATCTCAACCCCCCACCCACTACTGCCACCCCCCACTATCGCAACCCCCCACTACCAACATCCTCCACAACCCTCCACTACCACCACCCTCCACTACCAGCACCCTCCACTACCACCACCCTCCATTGCCGCCACCCTCCACTAGTGCCACCCTCTAATACCACCACCCTCCAATAACACCACCCTCCAATACCAATACCCTCCATTACTGCAATTCTCTACTACTGCCACCCTCCACTACTGCCATCCTCCA
This sequence comes from Procambarus clarkii, assembly GCF_040958095.1. NCBI lineage: Eukaryota > Metazoa > Arthropoda > Malacostraca > Decapoda > Cambaridae > Procambarus > Procambarus clarkii. The sequence goes on from NC_091214.1 coordinate 11,508,736, forward strand.
CTAACAGAACCCTCCACTACTGCCACCCTGCACTTCTGCCACCCTCCACTACTACCACCACCCTCCACTACCGCCACCATCCTCCCCTACCACCACCCTCAACTACCGCCACTTTCTACTTCTGCCATCCTGCACTACTGTCACCCTCCACTAACGCCACCCTCCACTACTGCCACACTCCACTACTGCCACCCTCCACTAACGCCACCCTCCACTACTGCCACCCTCCACTACTGCCACCCTGTACTATTGCTACCCTCCACTACCACCACACTCCACTGCCACCACACTCCACTACCCCCACACTCCACTACCACCACACTCCACTACCACCACACTCCACTACCACCACCCTCCACTACCTCCACCCTGCACTACTTCCACCCTCCACTATTGCCACCCACCACTACTGCCACCCCCCCCCCACTTCCACCACCCTTCCCTACCACCACCCTCAACTACCACCACTTTCTACTTCTGCCACCCTCCACTACCGCCACCCTCCATTACTGCCACCCTTTATGACTGCCTCCCTCCACTATCGCCACCCTCCACTATCGCCACCCTTCACTACCTCAACCCCCCACTACTGCCACCCACCACTCCTGCCACACTCCACTCCCGCCACACTCCACTCCCGCCACACTCCACTCCCGCCACACTCCACTCCCGCCACACTCCACTCCCGCAACCCTCCACTACCGCCACACTCCACTACCGCCACCCTCCACTACCGCAACACTCCACTCCCGCCACCCTCCACTACCGCCACACTCCACTCCCGCCACCCTCCACTACCGCCACACTCCACTCCCGCCACACTCCACTCCCGCCACACTCCACTCCCGCCACACTCCACTCCCGCCACCCTCCACTACTGCCACACTCCACTCCCGCCACACTCCACTCAAGCCACACTCCACTCCTGCCACCCAGCACAAACGGCACCCTCCACTACTGCCACCCTCCACAACTGGCACCCTCCACTACCACCACCCTCCACTACTGCCACCCTCCACTACTGCCACCCTCCACTACTGCCACCCTCCACTACTGCCACCCTCCACTACCGCCACCCTCCACTACCGCTACCCTCCACTACCGCCACCCTCCACTACCGCCACCCTCCACTACTGCCACCCTTCACTACTTCAACCCCCCCACTACTGCCACCCTCCATCACCGCCACCCTCCACTACTGCCACCCTCCACTACCGCCACCCTCCACTATCGCCACCCTCCACTATCGCCACCCTCCACTACCGCCACCCTCCACTACCGCCACCCTCCACTATCGCCACCCTCCACTATCGCCACCCTCCACTACTGCCACCTTCCACTACCGCCACCCTCCACTATCGCCACCCTCCACTAACTGCCACCCTCCACTACCGCCACACTCCACTACCGCCACACTCCACTACCGCCACCCTCCACTACTGCCACCCTCCGCTACCGCCACCCTCCACTACCGCCACCCTCCACTACTGCCACCCTCCACTACCGCCACCCTCCACTACTGCCACACTCCACTACCGCCACCCTCCACTACTGCCACCTTCCACTACCGCCACCTTCCACTACCGCCACCCTCCACTACTGCCACCCTCCACTACCGCCACCCTCCACTATCGCCACCCTCCACTACCGCCACCCTCCACTACCGCCACCCTTCAATACATTCACCCTCCAATACATCCACCCTCCACTACTGCCACCCTTCGCTACCGCCACCCTCCGCTACTGCCACCCTCCACTACTGCCACCCTCCACTACTGCCACCCTCCACTACTGCCATCCTCTACAACTGCCACCCTCCACTACCAGCACCCTCCACTACTGCCACCCTCCACTAACGGCACCCTCCACCACCGCCAAGCTCCACAACTGCCACCCTCCACTTCCGCCACCCTCCACTTCCGCTATTCTCCACTACCGCCACCCTCCACTATCGCCACCCTCCACTACCAGCACCCTCCACAAGTGCCACCCTCCAATACCACCACCCTCTACTATTGACATCCTCCACTACCACTACCCTTTATTACTGCCATTCTCTTCTACTGCTACCCTCCACTACTGCCACCCTCCACTACCACCACACTCCACTACCACCACACTCTACTACCACCACCCTCCACTACCACCACCCTCTACTACTGCCACCCTCCACTACTGCCACCCTCCACTACCGCCAACCTCCACTACTGCCACCCTCCACAACCGCCATCCTCGACTTCCGCCACCCTCCACTACCACCACCCTCCACTACTGCCACCCTCCACTACTGCCACCCTCCACTACCACCACCCTCCACTACCACCACCCTCCACTACCACCACCCTCCACTACCGCCACCCTCCACTACTGCCACCCTCCACTACCGCGAACCTCCACTACTGCCACCCTCCACAACCGCCATCCTCGACTTCCGCCACCCTCCACTACCACCACCCTCCACTACTGCCACCCTCCACTACCACCACCCTCCACTACCACCACCATCCACTACTGCCACCCTCCACTACTGCCACCCTCCACTACTGCCACTCTCCAATACTGCCACCCTCCATGACTGCCACCGTCCTCTATCGCCACCCTACACTACTGCCAACCTCCACTACCGCCACCCTCCACTACCGCCACCCTCAACTACCGCCACACTCAACTACCGCCTCCCTCCACTACTACCACCCTCCACTACCACCACCCTCCACTACCACCACCCTCCACTAGTGCCACCCTCCACTACCACCACCCTCCACTAGTGCCACCCTCCATTACTGCCATCCTCTACTAATGCCACCCTCCACCCTCTACTTTGACCACCATCCACTACTGCTACCTTTCACTACTGCCACCCTCCACTTTGCCACCCTCCATGACTGCCACCCTCCACTACTGCCACCCTCTACTACTGCCACCCTCCACTACTGCCACCCTCTACTACTGCCACCCTCCACTACCGCCACCCTCCACAACCTCCACCCTCCACTACTGACACACTTACTACTGCACCCTCCACTACTGTCACCCTCCACTACTGCCACCCTCTACTACTGCCACCCCCCCACTTCCACCACCCTTCCCTACCACCACTCTCAACTACCACCACTTTCTATTTCTGCCACCCTCCAATACCACCACCCTCCATTACTGCCACCCTCGACTACTGCCACCCTCCACTACTGCCACCCTTCAATACTACCACCATCCACTATTGCCACCCTCCACTACTGCCACCCTCCACTACTGCCACCCTCCACTACTGCCACCCTCCACTATTGCCACCCTCCACTACTGCCACCCTTCAATACTACCACCATCCACTATTGCCACCCTCCACTACTGCCACCCTCCACTACTGCCACCCTCCATGACCACCACCCTCCACTACTGCGACCCTCCACTACCGCCACCCTCCACTACCGCCACCCTCCACAACCACCACCCTCCACTACCGCCACCCTCCACAACCACCACCCTCTACTACTGCCGCCCTCCACTACCTGCACCCTCCACTACCTGCACCCTCCACTACTGCCACCCTCTACTACCCGCACCCTCCACTACCTGCACCCTCCACTACTGCCACCCTCCACTACCCGCACCCTCCACTACTGCCACCCTCTACTACTGCCACCCTCCACTACCGCCACCCTCCACTACTGCCACCCTCCATTACCGCCATCCTCGACTGCCGCCACCCTCCACTACTGCCACCCTACACTACTGCCACACTTCACTGCTGCCACCCTGCACTTCTGCCACCCTCCACTACTGCCCCCCTCCACTACCGCCACCCTCCATTACGACCACCCTCCACTACTGCTAACCTCCACTACTGCCACCCTCCACTACCGCCATGCTCCACTACTGTCACCCTCCACTTCCGCCATTCTCTTCTACTGCCACCCTCCACTACTGCCATCCTCTACTATCAGAACCCTCCACTAAGCCACCCTCCTCTAATGGCACCCTTCACTACCTCAACCCCCCACTACTGCCAACCTCCACTACCGCCATCCTCGACTACTGCCGCCCTCTACTACCACCACCCTCCACTACTGCCACCCTGCACTAACGCCACCCTCCACTACTGCCACCATCCACTACCGCCATCCTCCACAACCTCCACCCTCCACTACTGCTACCTTTCACTACTGCCACCATCCACTACCAGCACCCTCCACTCCTGCCACCCTCCACTCCTGCCACCCTCCACTACCGCCACCCTCCACTACCGCCACCCTCCACTTCCGCCACCCTCCACTACTGCCACCCTCCACTACTGCCACCCTCCACTACTGACACACTATACTACTGCCACCCTCCACTACTGCCACCCTCCAATACTGTCACCCTCCACTACTGACACACTATACTACTGCCACCCTCCACTACTGCCACCCACCACTACTGCCCACCCCCCCCCACTTTCACTACCTTTCCCTACCACCACCCTCAACTACCGCCACTTTCTACTTCTGCCACCCTCCACTACCGCCACCCTCCACTACCGCCACCCTCCACCCTCCACTACCGCCATACTCCACTACTGCCACACTCCACCACTGCCACCCTCCACTACCGCCACCCTCCACTACCGCCACCCTCCACTACTGCCACCCTGCACTACTGCTACCCACCAGTACCGCCACCCTCCACCACCGCCACCCTCCACCACCGCCACCCTCCACTACTGCCACCCTCCACAAGTGCCACCCTCCAATACCACCACCCTCCATTACTGCCATCCTCCACTACCGCCACCTTCACTACTGCCACCCTCGCACTACCACCACCCTCCACTACCACCACCCTCCACTACTGCCACCCTCCACTACCAGCACCCTCCACTACTGCCACCCTCCAATACTGCCACCCTCCACTTACTGACACACTATACTACTGCCACCCTCCAGTACTGCTACTCTCCAATACTGCCAACCTCCGCTACTGCCACCCACCACTACTGCCACCCCCCCCACTTTCACCACCCTTCCCTACCACCACCCTCAACTACCGCCACTTTCTACTTCTGCCACCCTCCACTACAGCCACCCTCCACTACAGCCACCCTCCACTACTGCCAACCTCCACTACTGCCACCCTCCACTACTGCCACACTCCACCACCGCCACCCTCCACTACTGCCACCCTCCACTACTGCCACCCTCCACTACTGCCACCCTCCACGACTGCCTCCCACCAGTACCGCCACCCTCCACTACCGCCACCCTCCACTACCGCCACCCTCCACTACCGCCACCCTCCACTACCGCCACACTCCACCACCGCCACCCTCTACTACCGCCACCCTCCACTACCGCCACCCTGCACTACTGCTACCCACCAGTACCGCCACCCTCCACTACCGCCACCCTCCACTACCGCCACCCTCCACTACTGCCACCCTCCACCACCGCCACCCTCCACTACCGCCACCCTCCACTACCGCCACCCTCCACTACTGCCACCCTGCACTACTGCTACCCACCAGTACCACCACCCTCCACCACCGCCACCCTCCACTACTGCCACCCTGCACTACTGCTACCCACCACTACCGCCACCCTCCACTACAGCCACCCTCCACTACTGCCACCCTCCACAAGTGCCACCCTCCAACACCACCACCCTCCACTACTGCCACCCTCCATCACCGCCACTCTCCACTACCGCCACCATCGACTACTGCCACCCTCCACTACTGCCACCCTCCAATACCACCACCCTCCACTACTGCTACCCTCCATCACCGCCACCCTCCATTACCGCCACCATCGACTACTGCCACCCTCCACTACTGCAACCCTCCACTACCACCACCTCCACTACCACCACCCTCCACTACCACCACCCTCCACTACTGCCACCCTCCACTACTGCCACCCTCCACTACTGCCACCCTGCACTACTGCCACCCTCCACTACAGCCACCCTCCACTACTGCTACCCATCAGTACCGCCACCCTCCTCTACTGCCACCCTCCACTTCAGCCACCCTCCACTACTGCCACCCTCCACTTCAGCCACCCTCCACTACTGCCAACCTCCACTACTGCCAACCTCCACTACTGCCACCCTCCACTACTACCACACTCCACCACCGACACACTCCACCACCGCCACCCTGCACTACTGCCACCCTGCACTACTGCCACCCTCCACTACCACCACCCTCCACTACTGCCACCCTCCACTACCGCCACCCTCTACTACTGCCACCCTCCACTACCGCCACCCTCCAATACCACCACACTCCACTACCGCCACACACCACTACCATCACACTCAACTACCGCCACCCTCCACTATCGTCACACTCCACTACCGCCACCCTCCACTACTGCCACCCTCCACTCCTGGCACCCTCCACTACCGCCACCCTCCACTACTGCCACCCTCCAATACCACCACACTCCACTTCAGCCACCTTCCACTACCACCCCTCCACTACTGCCACCCTCAACTACTGCCACCCTCCACTATCGCCACCCTCCACTACCGCCACCCTCCACTACCGCCACCCTCCACTACCGCCACCCTCCACTACCGCCACCCTCCACTACCGCCACCCTCCAATACCACCACACTCCCCTACCGCCACCCTCCACTACTGCCACCCTCCACTACCGCCACCCTCCACTACCGCCACCCTCCACTACTGCCACCCTCCACTACCGCCACCCTCCAATACCACCACACTCCACTACCGCCACACACCACTACCACCACATACTACCGCCACCCTCCACTATCGCCACACTCCACTACCGCCACCCTCCACTACTGCCACCCTCCACTCCTGGCACTCTCCACTACCACCACCTCCACTACTGCCACCCTGCACTACCGCCACCCTCCACTACCGCCACACTCCACTACCGTAACCCTCCACTATCGCCACCCTCCACTATCGCCACCCTCCACTACCGCCACCCTCAACTACTGCCACCCTCCACTACCACCACCCTCCACTATCACCACCCTCCAATAGTGCCACCCTCCAATACCACCATCCTCTGCTAATGCCACCCTGCATTACTGCCACCCTCCACCCTCTACTTCGACCACCCTCCACTACTGCCACTCTCCAATACTGACACAGTTACTACTGCCATCCTCCAATACTGCCACCCTCCACTACTGCCACCCTCCACTACTGCCACCCCTCCACTTCCACCACCCTTCCCTACCACCACCCTCAACTACCACTACTTTCTACTTCTGCCACCCTCCACTACTGCCACCCTCCACTACTGCCACCCTCAATGACTGCCACCCTCCACTACTGCCACCAACCACTACCGCCACCCTCCACTACCGCCACCCTCCACTACCGCCTCCCTCCACTACCGCCTCCCTCCACTACCGCCACCCTCCACTATCGCCACCGTCCACTACCGCCACCCTCCACTATCGCCACCCTCCACTACCGCCACACACCACTACCACCACACTCCACTACCGCCACCCTCCACTATCGCCACACTCCACTACCGCCACCCTCCACTACCGCCACCCTCCAATACCACCACCCTCCAATACCACCACACTCCACTACCACCACACTCCACTACCGCCACCTCCACTACCGCCACCCTCCACTACCGCCTCCCTCCACTACCGCCACCCTCCACTACCGCCACCCTCCACTACCGCCACCCTCCACTACCGCCTCCCTCCACTACCGCCACCCTCCACTACCGCCTCCCTGCACTACCGCCACCCTCCACTACCGCTACCCTCCACTACCGCTACCCTCCACTACCGCTACCCTCCACTACCGCCACCCTCCACTACCGCCACCCTCCACTATCGCCACCCTCCACTACTGCCACCCTCCACTACCGCCACCTCCACTACCGCCACCCTCCACTTCCGCCACCCTCCAATACCACCACCCTCCAATACCACCACACTCCACTACCGCCACACTCCACTACCGCCACCCTCCACTACCGCCTCCCTCCACTACCGCCACCCTCCACTACCGCCTCCCTGCACTACCGCCACCCTCCACTACCGCTACCCTCCACTACCGCTACCCTCCACTACCGCTACCTCCACTACCGCCACCCTCCACTACCGCCACCCTCCACTATCGCCACCCTCCACTACTGCCACCCTCCACTACCGCCACCCTCCACTACCGCCACCCTCCACTACCGCCACCCTCCAATACCACCACACTCCACTACCGCCACCCTCCATTACCGCCACCCTCCACTACCGCCACCCTCCACTACCGCCACCCTCCACTACCGCCACCCCTCCACTACCGCCACCGTCCACTATCGCCACCCTCCACTACCACCACACTCCACTACCGCCACCCTCCACTATCGCCACCCTTCACTACCGCCACCCTTCACTACCGCCACCCTCCAATACCACCACACTCCACTACCGCCACCCTCCACAACCGCCACACACCACTACCGCCACCCTCCACTACTGCCACCCTCCACTACCGCCACACACCACTACCACCACCCTCCAATACCACCACACTCCACTACCGCCACCCTCCACTACCACCACACTCCACTACTGCCACCCTCCACTACTGCCACACTCCACTACCACCACCCTCCACAAGTGCCATCCTCCAATACCACCACACTCCACTACCGCCACCCTCCAATACCACCACATTCCACTTCCGCCACCCTCCACTACTGCCACGCTCCACTACTGCCACCCTCCACTACTGCCACCCTCTACTACTGCCACCCTCCATGACTGCCACCCTCCACTACTGCCACCCTTCACTGCTGCCACCCTCCACTACTGCCTCCCTGCACTACCACCACCCTCCACTACTTCCACCCTTCACTAATGCCACACTCCACTACCACCACACTCCACTACCACCACCCTGCACTACCACCACCCTCCACTACCACCACCCTTCACTAATGCCACACTCCACTACCACACCCTCCACTACCGCCACCCTCCACTACTGCCACCCTCCACTACTCACATACTACACTACTGCCACCCTCCACTATTGCCACCTCCACTACTGCTCTCTCCAATACTGCCACCCTCCACTACTGCCACCCTCCATGACTGCCACCCTCCACTATCGCCACCCTCCACTATCGCCACCCTACACTACTGCCACCCTCCACTACCGCCACCCTCCACTACTGCCACCCTCTACTACCGTTATCCTCCACTACTGCCACCCTCCACTACTGCCACCCTCCACTACCGCCACCCTCCACTACTGCCACCCTCCACTGCTGCCACCCTCCACTTCCGCCACCCTCCACTACCGCCACCCTCCAATACATCCACCCTCCTCTACCACCATCCTCTACTACTGCCACCCTCCACTACCGCCACCCTCCACTACCGCCACCCTCCACTACCACCACCCTCCAATACCACCACCCTCCACTACTGCCCCCTCCACTACCGCCACCCTCCAATACATCCACCCTCCACTTCCACCACCCTCCACTACTGTCACCCTCCACTACCGCCACCCTCCACTACTGCCACCCTCCACTTCAACCACCATCCACTACTGCTACCCATCAGTACCGCCACCCTCCACTACCGCCACCCTCCACTACCGCCTCCCTCCACTACCGCCTCCCTCCACTACCGCCACCCTCCACTATCGCCACCGTCCACTACCGCCACCCTCCACTATCGCCACCCTCCACTACCGCCCACACCACTACCACCACACTCCACTACCGCCACCCTCCACTACCGCCACCCTCCACTACCGCCTCCCTCCACTACCGCCACCCTCCACTACCGCCACCTCCACTACCGCCACCCTCCACTACCGCCACCCTCCACTACCGCCACCCTCCACTACCGCCACCTCCACTATCGCCACCCTCCACTTCCGCCACCCTCCAATACCACCACCCTCCAATACCACCACACTCCACTACCGCCACACTCCACTACCGCCACCCTCCACTACCGCCTCCCTCCACTACCGCCACCCTCCACTACCGCCTCCCTCCACTACCGCCACCCTCCACTACCGCTACCCTCCACTACCGCCACCCTCCACTACCGCCACCCTCCACTATCGCCACCCTCCACTACTGCCACCCTCCACTACCGCCACCCTCCACTACCGCCACCCTCCACTACCGCCACCCTCCAATACCACCACACTCCACTACCACCACCCTCCATTACCGCCCACCTCCACTACCGCCACCCTTCACTACCGCCACCCCTCCACTACCGCCACCCTCCACTATCGCCACCCTCCACTACCACCACACTCCACTACCGCCACCCTCCACTATCGCCACCCTTCACTACCGCCACCCTTCACTACCGCCACCCTCCAATACACCACCCTCCACTACGCTACCCTCCACAACCGCCACACACCACTACCGCCACCCT